>NC_092144.1:2150446-2429743 GCF_043159975.1 Macaca nemestrina
ACCCACAAATAAGGTGAAGCCGAGTCTGCATGTGTGCAAAAGGCACAGAGCTTTGCACATACATGGTGCCAAGGTCCATTTCCTGGTTTTGTACTACAGTTACGTAAGATGTCACCACTGGGGGAAACTGTGAAGGTCCATGTGATGTTTTTTGCTCTGTGTGATTTTTGCAACTTCCTCTGAATCTGTAATGATTTCAAAATAAAGGTTTTTTTTTTTTTTTTTTTTTTTTTTTTTTTTTTTTTGAGACAGAGTCTTGTTCTGTCACCCAGGCTGAAGTGTAGTGGCACAATCTCGGCTCACTGCAAGCTCCGCCTTCTGTGTTCACGCCATTCTCCTGCCTCAGCCTCCCAAGTAGCTGGGACTACAGGAACCCGCCACCACGCCTGGCTAATTTTTTGCATTTTTAGTAGAGATGGGGTTTCACTGTGTTAGCCAGGATGGTCTCGATCTCCTGGCCTCGTGATCTGCCTGCCTCGGCCTCCCAAAGTGTTGGGATGACAGGCGTGAGCCACCGCACCCGGCCAAGGTTTACAAAAAAAAAAAAAAAAATTAAGTGTAGATACATTTAGTTGTAATTAGGACACAGCCTGCCACCTACTCTCCAAATGCCTCCTTTCTCCCAATAACCCGGACCCTCTCCCCAAAGTCCTGGCAATACTCCTGCGAGAGGAAGGGATGGACACCAGAAAAAGGGAGCGAAGGTCCTGCTTATTCCGTCCTGGTTGAGGGCGAACGCGGGCCCCCCTTCCCCTTTGCCACCAAGAGGATTCTAAGATCACTGAAATCCCCACTCCCTGGAGAGCATGTCTTGTAGAATCCCCTCCCTCTGAGTGTGGGCAGGGCCTGTGGACATGACGAGATACCACTCCCCTGATTAGGTTACTTTGCAGGAAAGAAAGGATTTTGAAGAGGTGAATAAGGTCCTAAATTAGTTGACCTTGAGTTCGTTGAAAGGGCGATTATCCTAGGTGGGCCTTGCCTAATCAAGTGACCCTTTAAAAGGGATTGGGCCCTTCCTGAAGTGAGAGCCTGGAAGCGTGAGGGGCCTATGGAGGAGGCCATGTGGCCTAAGAGTGGCCTCAAAGAGCTGAGAATTGCCCCTTCTTGACAGCTAACAAGACAACAGAAACAGTTTGTCAGCCACAAGGAATTGAATTCTGAATGAGCCTGAAATGAGCTTAGAAGTGGATTCATCACCACACAAACCTTCAGATGAGAATGCAGCCCTGGCTCACATCTCTGAGGTCAGAAGTTTGGACACAGTGTGGCTGGGTCCTCTGTGCAGGGTCTTACCCAGCCACACTACATCCAAACTTCTGACCTATGGAACCATGAGCTAATAAATGGGTGTCACTCTAAGCTACTGCATTCATGGTAGTTGTTACACAGCCATAGCTAGCCAATACATTCTTTATGTGCTGCAGACCAGAGCCCTCTGGGATTTTACGGTCGGCTTTCATACTTATCCATACACAAGGGCTTGGACACCCTGTCCCTCCACAATCAGCCAAGCAACTCAGCAGTTTCCTCCTGAGTATGTCTGAACATATCATCAAAAAAGTCTAATGACCATGACATTATCTGATTGTCTTAACAGCACTGTGCGGGGGTGAGGAGGCACAGTAGGCATGAAGAACAGAGGAAGATTGATGCATTTAGTATTAGACAGCTTGACATGCATTAACCCCTTGAGAGGCAGGCACTGCCTATTCTCCCCCATTTCACAGACAAGGGCATTGAGGTTCAGAAAAGCATAGAGATGTCCCAGGGCCACAGAGTCAGTAGGTGGCACAGTTGGGAGCTCAAGCCCTAAACTGCTGGTTATGTCACCTCATGAAACCACTTAACCTCGCTGGGTCTCAGCATCCTTATCTGTCCAGTGAATCCTCACAAGTGGTTATGAGATGAAATCAGACAATTCAGGGCCTCTAGGCTGAGGGTCAGCAAACCTTTTCTGCAAAGGGCCACTGAGCTCTGTCCTTGTAGGATGAAAGCAGTCACTGATGACAGGTAAATGAATGTCTGTGGCCATGTGCCAATAAAACTTTATTTATAAAAACAGGAAGTGGAAGGGAGGACTTGGCCCAGGGAGCTGCACTATGTCTGTGGCTGTGTGCCAATAAAACTTTATTTATACAAACAGGAAATGGAGGGGGAACTTGGCCCAGGGAGCTGCAGTATGTCTGTGGCTGTGTGCCAATAAAACTTCATTTATAAAAACAGGAAGTAGAGGGCCAGACTGGGCCTGGGGTGGGGGGGCACAGTATGTCTGTGGCTGTATGCCAATAAAACTTTATTTATAAAAACAGGAAACAGAGGGAGGACTTCGCCTGGGGGCCACAGTTTTCAACCCCAGCTTTAGCAGGTTTTTCCTTCCTTTTCTAACTTCTAAAATGAAGCCGACTGACCCTAGAAGTGCCATTTCTGAAAGAGGAGGAGAGAAAAGGGGTGAAAGGATGTTGAACCAGCCAAGGCAGACTGCAGCATTTTCAGGGCTTCTCCCTGATATCTCCAATAAAGACAACTAGCACTGACTAGGCTAATCCCACGATGGCTTGTTCTGCAGGGACATCATCACCCTGGTGCTGCCCTCTCCCCCATTCTCTAGAGGAAGGAGCCCCAAAGAGAACAGATAAACTCTGCCTCCTAGAAAGGTAAGACTCCTGGCCTGGCACCGTGTGGGATCACACCTGTAATCCCAGCACTTTGGGAGGCCGAGGCAGGTGGATCACTTGAGGTCAGGAGTTCGAGACCAGCCTGACCAACGTGGTGAAATCCCGTCTCTACTAAAAATACAAAAATTAGCCAGGCATGGTGTCAGGCGCCTGTAATCCCAGCTACTTGGGAGGCTGAGGCAGGGGAATTGCTTGAGCCTGGGAGGTGGAGGTTGCAGTGAGCCGAGACTACGCTATTTCGTTCTAGCCTGGGAGACAAGAGTGAAACTCCGTCTCAAAAAGAAAAAGAAAACCAACCTGCTATAAACAAAACTAAAAGAAACACACACACACACACGCAGAGAACAGACCGGGAATTGTAAAAACAGCTGACAAACACAGACTTTCTACTCTATAGTGAAATCTCTCCCCTCAGCACTGTGGACATCAGGACTGGATCCATCTCTGGGGTGAGGCCGTCCTGGGCACTGCAGGGTGCTGAGCAGAGTCCCTGGCCTCCACTCACTCCCTGCCAGGAGCACCCCTTAGTTACACTGAGCTATGATCGCACCACTGCACTCCCACCTGGGCAACAGAGTGAGACTCTGACTCTAAAATAATAATAATAATAACAAGAATATAAGAATAATAATTCAGATCCACATCTGGTAAAAATAATAAGTAAAGCTGAGGCTCTAAAATAATAAATTAAAATACTAAATAAAATAAAATAATAAATGAGTAAAGCTGAGGCTCTAACATTACGTTTTTGCGAGGCTGTCATTACAAGGCTCATCCAGCCACAGCGGGCTCTGCACTGGGGCACCCGCCTGGGCCTCTGCCTGGCCTGCGTCAGCTTAGGAGCCCTCAGCCCCTTGAACCCTGCTGGTGGGACAAGGGGCCCCTCTACCAGGCCCTTAACTTCTGAGCAGACCCCACCTTGGGCCTCCCCAGGCTGCACCTTAACCATCTAGGACACGCATCCCCAGGCGGCACTGGGAGTGTCTACGCACAGACCCGAGGGTGTTAGCCTGGCAGGGGCCCTGCACGTGGGTGCTGGTTCACTAAAACGATGAAGCGGACAGGAGGAAGATTAACATCCAACAGGCTGCATCATTGCTGTCCTGGGCAACGGACTCTGACCCCTGCTATAGGGGGTCATAGACGGTCTAGATCAAGCCACAGATTGGCAGAGCCATCCTGGCCTCCGCTCGGCTCCCCTATGTCCCCTGCCCCCTGGCGTCTCATCATACGTGACCATCACCGCCGTGTGTGTTTTGAGTCAAAGGCGGCCAAGGCTCGATGAATCTGCCGATGACCAAGTTGGTGCCTCATCCCTCGCTCTGTGGGAGGCTGACTGTGCAAGCGGTTGCTTAGCAACAGACACACACACGCGCGCGCGCAAAAGGTGGTTGTGGGCTGCACACTGGGCTGGGGTGCTCAGATTCCCACGGCCCCACCAACGGATCCCCGGGCTCGGTGGTCGTGGACGTGGGCCCTCTGTGTATGGAGCCTCCATCAGCAGAGTCAGGAGGTCGCAATAACAGCTCTGAAACGGGGATTCATTGAGAGGACATTGGTGGGCTTGAAGATGGGGGTCTGTGTACCGGGGCTTGAGTGGGAGCCACAGTAATTCTGTCAGGAGGAGAACAGAAGCCTATTCCCAACTCTCCCGGGAGGCAGGTTCTTCTGCACCGGGCCTTCTCCCCCCGGCACTGTGGGCATTTGGGGCTGAATCATTCTCAGTGGTGGGACTGCCCCGGGCACGGCAGTGGCACCCCTGGCCTCCACCCCATGGCATCCACCAATCAAGGCAGTCACAATGTCTCCTGGGTGCAAAACTGCCCCAAGTTGAGACTCCCTGGGCTAGGGGATTCCACGGACCCCAAGAGACTCTGCGTCCCATGATCCTCTGCCCTGCTGAGGTCCCAGGAGGCTGCACACATGGAAATCCACACCCTGAGTGGGGAGGGAGAGAAAGAAGGAGAATCCCAGGAGCTGGGGGTCCCCCTGGTTTACACCGTCTGCCCCATTGCGAGTTTATTCTGGTGCCTATTGTGAGCAGGAAAATAACTTGATTTTTTGTTCCCCAAAATAATGAACCCAGAGTTTCTCCCACTCAGCACTGTGGATATTTGAGGCCCGATTGTTCTCTGGGGCGGGGCCATCCTGGGCACGGCGGGGTGCTAAGCAGCATCCCTGGTCTCCACCCACTCCATGCCAGGAGCACCCCAAGTCACAAAAACGACAGGTGTCCCAGAAATTGCTCAATGTCCCTGGGGTTGGGGGGCGGCATCACTCAGGCGACCCCTGCTATAGAGGGTCACGTCCAAGCTCTCCTACAGCCAGGAAGTACCACCTTGTCCTGGGCTGCAGACATGGAGGCTGCCGGGTACAGGGAGATTTTCTGAGCCCTGGGGGCTGTGGCAGAGCCCCTGATTTCGGCACAGCGTCCCGTAATTACTTGCGGGCTGCACACGTTTTCTCGGGGGAGGGTGGCAGCAGCGAGCTGTGACCTTCCGGGGACAGAACGGCGTTTTCAGGTCCTGGCTGGATATCTTGGCAATTCTTTCAGGGGAACAAGTTGTCCGCGAAAAGAACCGATAATAACGTGAATTTCAACACGACGAGGACATGCTGAAATCTGGTGACCGACCAGGGGGAAGTAAACCCGCTCTGACTGGCCGTGGGGACTGGAGTTTGCTCACCACACAAGAGCCCTTCTCAAGATAAAAGGCTCCGGTAAAGCTCTCAGCAGAAATGTTAAAAAAAACAAAAAAACAAAAAAAACAAAAAAACAAACAAACCCTCCCTGGGAGAACAAGGAGCTATCAGAAAAACACACTGTGTGATCTGGAGGTCACAGAGTTCTGTACTCAGTGAGGCAAGAAGCAAAAAGGCTGAAGAAATGCTTATCCTGGAACAGGGTTTCCACCTGGGCACTGTGGACATTGGCGCTGTATTGTTCTCTGGGGTGGGGCCGTCCTGGGCACTGCAGGGTGCTGAGCAGTGTCCCTGGCCTCCACCCACTCCATGCCAGGAGCACGCCCCCGTCGTGTAACCACAAATGTCCCCAGACATTGCCCCAGATGAGTGAGGACGGAGGTGCAGGTGGGCGTAGGTGGGTGCAGGTGGGCGTAGGTGGGTGCAGGTGGGCGTAGGCGGGTGCAGGTGGGTGTAGGCGGGTGCAGGTGCCCCGTGAACCCATCTCCACCTGCACCCTCGGCATCTCCAACCCCACCCCCAGCCCCAGTGTCTCCTAAGGGGTAGAAAGTCCACAGTGCTGAACGTGAGACCCTGCCTTAATTTGAGGAAAAAAAAGGACTCAAGTCTGTCCCCTCCTCACATCAGACACCACGATAAACTCCCAAGGGGCCAGATGATGTCAGCGAGGGGGACCCCAGCTCCTGGGATTTGCCTCCTCTCTCCCTCCTCACTCAGAGTGTGGGTTTCACCGTGTGCAGCCTCCTGGAACAATGTGGCCCCGATGTCCACAGGGGCCAGTCGGGGAAAACCTGTGTTGTTTGGAAAAAAACGGAGTCTGCTTCCTGCTCACACCAGACACCAGAATAAACTCCCAAGGGGGCAGACAGCATCAACCAGGGGGACCCCAGCTCCTGGGATTCACCTCCTCTCTCCCTCCCATTCAGGGGGTGGATGGAATTCTCCTCTGGCCAAACTGAACAAGCTCTCACCTGCCACCACCCAGGGCAGGGGTGCCTGAGTCTCTAACTCACAGGCGAGGATCCAGGCCCTCTGCCCGCCAGGACAATGACCCCTCCCGAAGCTAGGGAGTGGCAGCCCCAGGTCTGCAGCCAGCTCTTACCCTGAAAAGCGTGACATCCGGGAGGGTGAATGGCAGGCACCCCAGGGCCTGATGGTGGGGACAAACCAGGGTCTGATTGCCATAGCAGGATGACCTGCACTCCCCCAGGGCCACCACCCCTCCAGGGGGATGCTTACCCCTTCCATTCTCTGGTCCAAGCTCTGCTCTGGCAACACCTCCATGCCTGAGTGTGGGGTGCGTTCCCTGACTACCTTTAAGGCCACTCTGGGAGCACAGCCAGTGCCTCCCACCTCCTGCCATGCACAACATCCAGGGACTGCCTCTTGGTTTTGGCAGAGAGGTTCCGAGTGTGCACACAGGGCCCCCAGGGCATGGGGCCAACCACCTAGGTTTGCCTGAGACCTGGGGCTCTCAGTGTTGAACCAAGCAAACTGCAGTGGGGGTAGTGACAGAGCTCAAAGACGGGCTCGGGAGTGACTGAAGACATCTGGGATGCAGTCCGTATGCACTGCCTGCACCTCTGTCTCCACCTGCACCACCTGCCCCCACCTGCACCTCCATCCCCACCTGCACCCACCTGCTCTGTGTCCCCCACCCGCACCCACCTGCACCTCCGTCCCCACCCGCTACCCACCTGCACCTCCGTCCCCACCCGCGCCCACCTGCACCTCCGTCCCCACCCGCGCCCACCTGCACCTCCGTCCCCACCCGCGCCCACCTGCACCTCCGTCCCCACCCGCGCCCACCTGCACCTCCGTCCCCACCCGCGCCCACCTGCACCTCCGTCCCCACCCGCGCCCACCTGCACCTCGTCCCACCGCGCCCACCTGCACCTCCGTCCCCACCTGCGCCCACCTGCACCTCCGTCCCCACCTGCGCCCACCTGCACCTGTGTCCCCACCTGTGCCCACCTGCACCTCTGTCCCCACCTGCACCTGTCCCCACCTGCACCCACCTGCACCTCCGTCCCCACCTGCACCCACCTGCACCTCCGTCCCCACCTGCGCCCACCTGCACCTCTGTCCCCACCTGCACCTCCGTCCCCACCTGCACCCACCTGCACCTCCGTCCCCACATGCACCTCCATCCCCACCTGTGCCCACCTGCACCTCCATCCTCACCTGCACCCACCTGCACCTCCGTCCCCAACATGCACCCACCTGCACCTCCGTCCCCACATGCACCTCCATCCCCACCTGTGCCCACCTGCACCTCCATCCCCACCTGCGCCCACCTGCACCTCCATCTCACCTGCACCCACCTGCACCTCCGTCCCCACATGCACCCACCTGCACCTCCGTCCCACATGCACCTCCGTCCCCACCTGTGCCCACCTGCACCTCCGTCCCCACCTGTGCCCCACCTGCACCTCTGTCCCCACATGCACCTCCATCCCCACCTGCACCTGTGTCCCCACCTGTGCCCACCTGCACCCCCCTGCACCTCTGTCCCCATCTGCACCCCCATCCCCACCTTGTCCTCATTTGCACCCACCTGCACCCCATCCTCACCTGCACCTCTGTCCCCACCTGCGCCCACCTGCACCTCCGTCCCCACCTGTACCCCCACCCCATTTGTCCTCATCTGCACCCACCTGTACCCACCTGCACCCCATCCTCACCTGCCACCTCTGCCCCCACCTGCACCTCCATCCCCACTTGTCCTCATCTGCACCCACCTGCACCTCCTGCATCCCCGTCCCTACTTGTACCCCCCCGCATCTCCAGCCCCCTCCCGGCTCCAGGCCCGGGCTCAGGAGACTCCATGGGCCTCCTCTGCCCCCTGGTGGCCGCCAGCGGTAACAACAGTCCTCTGCAAACCGAGCTTCCCAGACCCAAGGAACAGGCTCCCCGCGCCCCGGCCGGCCGTCTTTGCTGCTTGGGGTCTACAGAAGACAGGAGCAGGGCATCACGGTGCTGGTTTTGTCACCAGGACAGGCAGCCACGGCCCTCACTTGGCGGCGCACCTGCTCTCCTGCAGAGGCTGCCACCCAGAGGTCAGAGACCCCGGCAGGCGCCTGCACCCCTCACAGCCTCGCTCTCGTCCTCGTCCATTCTCGTAGGGAGGTGAGTTTTAAGCTTCCCACCCTGTGCCCCCAGGAACCAAAGCCGCACTCGCCTAGCCCAGCGCCCAGCAAACAGGAGGTGCTCAATGAATGACTATCAACATTATTAAAGAGGCCGGGCGCGGTGGCTCAAGCCTGTAATCCCAGCACTTTGGGAGGCCGAGACGGGCGGATCACGAGGTCAGGAGATCGAGACCATCCTGGCGAACACGTTGAAACCCCGTCTCTACTAAAAAAATACAAAAAACTAGCTGGGCGAGGTGGCGGCGCCTGTAGTCCCAGCTACTCGGGAGGCTGAGGCAGGAGAATGGCCTGAACCCGGGAGGCGGAGCTTGCAGTGAGCCGAGATTGCGCCACTACTCTCCAGCCTGGGTGACAGAGCCAGACTCCGTCTCAAAAAAAAAAAAAAAAAACATTATTAAAAGATCAGGAAGAACCCGCATCCCACGCCATCCTGTGTAACAGAGGACCCCTTCGAGGTCAGCCGGCACCATGCCTGCTCGCCACTAATTCCGTCCCTCTACTGGGGCCTCCCCTTGCCCTCTACTGGGGCCTCCCCTTGGGTGCTGTGGACATCAGAGCCTGATGGTTCTCCGGTGTGGGGCTGTCCAGGGCACCATAGGGTGCTGAGCAGCGTCCCTGGCCTCCATCCACTCCATGCCAGGAGCACCCCTCCATCAAGACAATTACAGATGTCCTCTGGGGGCAGAATCACCCCTGGGTGAGACCCCCCGGGTTAGGGGATTCCACGGACCCCAAGAAACTCTGCGTCCCATGATCCTCTGCCCTGCTGAAGTCCCAGGAGGCTGCACACATTGAAATCCACACCCTGAATGGGGAGGGAGAAAAGAGGTGAATCCCAGGAGCTGGGGGTCCCCTGGTTTACACTGACTGCCCCATTGGGAGTTTATTCGGGTGTCCAGATAAACTCTAGGGACTGAAGTCAGTTTTGAAATAATGAATGGGGTAGGCGCGGTGGCTCACGCCTGTCACCCAGCACTTGGGGAGGCTGACGCAGGTGGATCACGAGGTCAGGAGTTCAAGACCAGCCTGGCCAACATGGTGAAACCCCGTCTCTACTAAATATACAAAAATTAGCTGGGCGTGGTGGCATGCACTTGTAATCCCAGCTACTCGGGGGGCTGAGGCAGAGAATTACTTGAACGCAGGAGGCGGAGGTTGCGGTGAGCTGAGATCGTGCCACTGCACTCCAGCCTAGGTGACAGAACGAGACTCTGTCAGAAGGAAAAGAAAAGAGAAAAGAAGAGAAGAGAAGAGAAGAGAAAAGAAGGGAAAGGAAAGGAGAGGAGAGGAGAGGAGAGGAGAGGAGAGGAGAGGAGCGGAGCGGAGCGGAGCGGAGAGGAGAGGAGAGGAGAGGAGAGGAGAGGAGAGGAAAGGGTCTCTCCTTCCTGGGCCCTGTAGACATTGGGGCTGGATTATTCTCTGGGATGGGGCCGTGTTGAGCATCGTCCCTGACCTCCACCCACTCCATGCCAGGAGCACCCCCGCTCATGACAACCAGAGACATCCCTAGACATCTCCAGCATCCCCTGGGAGGGGAAGCGAGGTTGGTTCAGAATCACCCCTGCTCCCTCCGTGAGACCCACTAGCATAGTTAAATTTCAAATAGTTCAGAATTTAAGTGTAAAACACGCAATCAGAACGAAATACAGGTGATATTTTTTATAATCTTAAAATTTGGAAGAAACTCATAAAAAAACAAAGGAGGCCGGGCACGGTGGCTCAAGCTGTAGTCCCAGCACTTTGGGAGGCCGAGACGGGCGGATCACGAGGTCAGGAGATCGAGACCATCCTGGCTAACACGGTGAAACCCCGTCTCTATTAAGAAATACAAAAAACTAGCCGGGCGATGGTGGCGGGCGCCTGCAGTCCCAGCTACTCTGGAGGCTGAGGCCGGAGAATGGCGTAAACCCGGGAGGCGGAGCTTGCAGTGAGCTGAGATCCGGCCACTGCACTCCAGCCTGGGTGACAGAGCGAGACTCCGTCTCAAAAAAAAAAAATAAAAAACAAAAAACAAAAACAAAAACAAAGGAGATGCTCATGTGTAACAAACATTTAAAATCCTGGCCAGGCGCAGTGGCTCACGCCTGTAATTCCAGCATTTTGGGAGGCTGAGGCAAGAGGATCACTTGAGGTCAGGGGTTTGAGACCAGCCTGGCCAAGATGGTGAAACCCGTCTCTAAAAATACAAAAATTAGCCCGGCGTTGGTGGCGCACACCTGTAATCCCAGCTACTCAGGAGGCTGAGGCGGGAGAATCTCTTGAACCCGGGAGGAGGTGGGTGGCAGTGGACCGAGATCGTGCCACTACACTGCAGCCTGGGCAACAGAGTGAGACTCTGTCCAAAAAAAAAAAAAAAATCCTCTATGGCAAAACCCACCATAAGCAAAGTCAAAAGCACGCTCAGGAAAATATTTGCAGAGTTCAAACCAACGTTTATAAACTGTTCAAACAAATCAATGCACCTGAAACGTCGGAACAGAAGGTCATCAAAGAGCCCAGCCTGGCAGTCCACAGAAGGAACGCCCAGAGAACGGTCGGATTCACCGGCCACCGAGGACACCCAAACAAAACAAAGATGTGCACCCCTACTTGCCAGCTTGGCAAAGATCTCATCGCTGCAGCTGGCAGGGTGGGGAACGAGCACTCCAGGAAGGAATGGGGCGTTTCTGGAGGTCCTTGTGGCTGGATGTCAAATGTAGATCACATGCACAGAGCTCAGCAGCAAATCCACTCGCAGGAATTTAACTGAAACCTCAACCATCCAAGGGGAAGGATTCAGGAAGGAAGGAGAGAGGGAGGGAGGGAGGCGGGGAAGGAGGGAGTGGGGGAGGGATGGAAGGAAGGAAGAAAGGAAGGAAGGAGGGAGTGGGGGAAGGATGGAAGGAAGGAAGAAAGGAAGGAAGGAGGGAGTGGGGGAAGGATGGAAGGAAGGAAGGAGGGAGGGAGGGAGTGGAGGAAGGAGGGAGGGGGGAAAAGGAGGAAGGAGGGAGTGAGGAAGTGAAGGAAGGAAGGAGGGAGGGAGGGAATGAAGGAAGGAAGGAGGGAGGGAGGGAGAAAGGAAGGAAGGAGGGAGGGAGGGAGAAAGGAAGGAAGGAGGGAGGGAAGGAGAGGGGGGAGGGAAGGAAAGAAGGGAAGGAGGGAGGGCAGGAAGGAGGGAGGGAGGGAAGAAAGGAAGGAAGGAGGGAGGGACAGAAGGAAGGAGGGAGGGAGGAAGGAGGGAGGGGAGGAAGGAGGGAGGGAGGAAAGGAAGGAGAAAAGGAAGAAGGAAGGAGGGAAGGAGGAAAGGAAGGAGGCAGGGAAGGAGGAAAGGAAGGAGGCAGGGATGGAGGGAAGGAGGGAGTGAGGGAGGAAGGAGGGAGGGAAGGAGTGAGAGAAGGAAGGAGGGAGAGAGGGAAGGAAGGAGGAAGGGGAGGAGGGAGGAAGGAGGAAGGGGAGGAGGGAGGGAGGAGGAAGGGGAGGAGGGAGGGAGGAGGAAGGGGAGGAGGGAGGGAGGAGGGAGGGAAGGAAGCAGCGGAGAGAGGGAGATAGAGATAGGAAGGAAGGAGAAAGGGGGGACAGGGAGGAAGGTGAGAGATAGAGAGAGGGGGAAGGAAAGAAAGAAAGAGACAGAGAGGAACGAAGGAAAGAGAGAGAGAGGAAGAGAGAAAGAGAGGTAAAGAAAAAGAGAGACACCCAAAAGCCCAGCTGGGGGGTCGAGTTAGACACATTATAAAATTATTTTTAAAGTGGTAAGTCACCACCCCCTATCACAGGGAGTTCCTTAACGAGCATCAGGAATGAGGGTGGACGTCAAGGTTTCTCAACGAGGAAGGACGCCCAGTGATGGGAATGAGGACATGAGAGAACAGAACCCTCCTCATGTGAAATCTACAGGGGAACGTAATTCACAAAAATCCCAGGACAGGCTTGTCAAGATGCTGACGCCCATTAGTGCCGGGTTGGGGGAACTTAGGGGCTTCGCCTTCTTTGTATTTTTCTTCATTTTACCTTTTTAGTTGTTGTTTATTTTTTGGAGACAGGGTCTTGCCCTGTTGCCCAGGCCAGAGTGCAGTGGTGCAATCATAGCTCACTGCAGCCTTGACCTCCTGGGCTCAAGTGATCCTCCTGCCTTGGCCGCCAGTGTAGCTGGGACTACAGGTACACACCATAACACCCGGCTAATTTTTTAATTTTTTGGTACAGATGGGGTCTTGCTATGTTGCCCAGGCTGGTCTCAAACTCCTTGCTATGTTGCCCAGGCTGGTCTCAAACTCCTGGGCTCACGTGATCCTCCCACCTTGGCCTCCCAAAGTGCTGGGATGACTGGTGCAAGCCACCGCACCCAGCAACTCACCAAGTTCTGGCCTCAATCAGGGATCAAACGGCTTCAGGCCAAATTGCCATCCCTAAAATGACCTGCTAGAGAAACTTAAGTCTATGAAATGAAGGGGAGGCACCCCAGAAACTGGCAGGTGGTCCCCGGAAGTGGTACAAGAAGAAGGGACTCGGGTCACGCAGCTGACCCCCAGTGGCTCTCAGCCTCAAGAACCCAGCCCAGCGATGGCCAGAGGCGCACCCGGCGGATTCCTACAGGGAGCCTCTTCCTCTCTCCTTGAGGTCATGGGCGCGCGAGTGACCGGCAAGGGAGGAAGTCGGCTCTGTTCACCCCTCCAGCTGGCTGCCCATTTCAGCAGAGAGGACAGCAGGCTCCCAGCGACAGCCCCATCCTAACCCCGGATCCCATGCACAGGTCAGCTCCACATCAAAAGGCACTGCAGACAGGATGAAGTTAAGGATTGTGAGACAGGAAAGCATCCGGGGTGATCTGGGGGCCCCGGTGTCCTCATAGGGTCCTCAGGAGAGGAAGCAGGAGGGTGAGAGTCAGAGACTGGAAGAGGTTTCACTGTGGCTGTGAACGGGGAGGAGGGGGCCCCGAGCCAAGTGATGTGGGTGCCTCTAGACGCTAGGAAATGCGGGAACCAGATTCTGGCCTGGAGTCCCAAGAAGGGATGGGCCCTGCCCACACCTTGATTTTCCTTGATTTTTGCCCAGTGAGGCCTATGTGAGGCTTTTTTTTTTTTTTTTTTTTTTTTTTTTTTTTTTTTTTTTGAGATGGAGTCTCACTCTGTCGCCCAGGCTGGAGTGCAGTGGTGCAATCTCGGCTCTGCAACCTCTGCCTCCCGGGCTCAAGGGATTCTCCTGCCTCAGCCTCCTGAGTGTCTGGGACTACAGACGCACACCACCACACCTGGCTAGTTTTTTTGTATTTTTAGTAGAGATGAGGTTTCACCATGTCAGCCAGGCTGGTCTCAAACTCCTGACCTCAGGCGATCCGCCCGCCTCGACCTCCCAAAGTGCTGGGATTACAGGTGTGAGCCACCGCGCCCGGCCCTATGTTAGACTTCCGAGCTGCAGAGCTGTCACATAATAACTGTGTGTGCGAGAAACCGTTCCACATCAGTGGTCACTTGTTACATCCGCTGCAGGAGGTGCCTACATCCACCAGTGTCCAACGAGAGGATCTAGCAGCTCCCACCCAGGCCCTGGGGGCTTAGTGGGCAGCCCCACCAGCCTACAGCCTGCCTGCCAGAGAGCTGTTCTCACAGACCCCCATCATGGGACACGTGTCGCTGGGACGGGTCATGGAGAACGATGACCCCATCACCGGCAGTCTTTCCAAAGGCGCCCATGGGAGACCAGAAATCGTAATGTTTCTGTTGAGAACTGCCATATCCTAGCTTGCAAACAGTTCCGCAGCTGCTAGCGTTTCCCTGTTGAAATGAATAGGGTTATTTCTTTTTGTTTTTTTAGAGACAGGGTCTCTCTCTCTGTTGCCCAGGTTAGAGTGCAGTGGTGCAATCATAGCCCACTGCAGCCTCGACCTCCCGGGCTCCAGCGATCCTTCCACCTCAGCCTCTTAAGTAGCTGGGATTTCAGGTGTGCACCACTACGTCTTGCTAATTTCTGTATTTCTTGTAGAGATGGGGTTTCATCATGTTGCCCAGGCTGGTCTCAAACTCTTGGGCTCAAACGATCCCCCCCACTTCAGCCTCCCACGTAGCAGGGACTACAGGTGCGTGCCACCATACCTGGCTAATTTTCTGTAGAGATGAGGATATCGCTCTGTTGCCCAGGCTGATCTCAAACTCCTGGGCTCAAGCCATCCTGCCGCCTTGGCCTCCCAGAGTGCTGGGATTACAGGCGTGAGCCATGGCGCCCGGCCAGAACTGAATGTTTGAAGAAGCCCAACACCAAACCAGTGGTGGTCCCGGCCAGCTCTGGGAATGCAAAGTCTGAGCCGTCTCCGGGCTCCACACACCTTCCTGCCCTGGCTCTGCGCGTCGGCACCGGAAATGCAAAGTCTGAGCCTCTCTGGGCTCTGCACACCTTCCCGCCCTGCACCATGTGCACCGGAAATGCAAAGTCCAAGACCTCTCCGGGCTCTGCACACCTTCCGGCCCTGCACTATGTACACCAGAAATGCAAACTCCGACACCTCTCCGGGCTCTGCAGACCTTCCGGCCCTGCGCCTTCGGCACCGGAAATGCAAAGTCTGAGCCTCTCCAGGCTCTGCACACCTTCCGGCCCTGCACCATGTGCACCGGAAATGCAAAGTCCAAGACCTCTCCGGGCTCTGCACACCTTCCGGCCCTGCACCATGTGCACCGGAAATGCAAAGTCTGAGCCTCTCTGGGCTCTGCACACCTTCCCGCCCTGTACCATGTGCACCAGAAATGCAAAGTCCGAGACGTCTCCGGGCTCTGCACACCTTCCAGCCCTGCGCCTTCGGCACCAGAAATGCAAAGTCTGAGCCTCTCCAGGCTCTGCACACCTTCCCGCCCTGTACCATGTGCACCAGAAATGCAAAGTCCAAGACCTCTCCGGGCTCTGCAGACCTTCGGGCCCTGCACTATGTGCACCAGAAATGCAAACTCCGACACCTCTCTGGGCTCTGCAGACCTTCCGGCCCTGCGCCTTCGGCACCGGAAATGCAAAGTCTGAGCCTCTCCAGGCTCTGCACACCTTCCTGCCCTGTACCATGTGCACCAGAAATGCAAAGTCCGAGACCTCTCCGGGCTCTGCATGCCTTCCCGCCCTGCGCCTCCTTTTTCAGGCTGAGCTTTTCTGTTGGTGTCACGGCTTCACTGGGGTGCGAGTTACACACCCTGAGATGCACACAGGGCACGCTCATCTTTAAGCACACATGGTTCGAAGGGTTGCCATTCATTTCTACAGCTGTGCAACCATCAGCATAATCTCAATGGGATGCTGCCATCGGCCCCCAGAGCTGCCCCGATCCTACCCCCCAGCCTCCAGGCCACCTCTGATCTCTGTCACCTTTTCTAGAATTTTCCTGTAAGTGGAATTGTACACTATGAAATCTTTTACATTTTTATGTTTGGCTTCATAAATAAATATTATACATATATTTTATATCTATACTTTTTGTATCTACACTTTATTTTATTTTATTATTTCTGAGATGGAGTCTCGCTCTGTCACCCAGGCTGAAGTGCAGTGGTGCAATCTCAGCTCACTGCAACCTCCGTCTCCTGGGTTCAAGCAATCCTCCCACTTCAGCCCCCCAAGTAGCTGGGATAACAGGCGCCCGACACCACGCCCAGCTAATTTTTGTATTTTTAGTAGAGAAGAGGTTTCGCCAAGTTGGCCAGGCTGGTCTCAAACTCCTGACCTCAGGTGATCCACCCACCTTGGCCTCCCAAAGTGCTGGGATTACAGGCGTGAGCCACTGCACCTATTATGTAAAATAGTTCTATCTATCTATACATGTATCATGTTATTGAGATATAATTCATATGACATACAGTGCACCCATTAAAAATGCATAATTCTTTCTGGGTATTCTCTGAGGGACCAAAAATAAGAAAAAAATCATAAAATAAAAAGAAAATGCACAATACAGTGGCATTTAGTACATTCACAGAGTCCTGCAACCATCACTACTATCTAATTCCAGAACATTCTAATTACACCAAGAAAAAACACATCAACCATCCCTTCCCATGCCTCTCCCAGGCTCGGCACCCACGCGTGCCCTCCCTGCCTCTGTGGATTGGCCTGTCCTGAACATTTCGTAGAAATGGCATCACATGCTGTGTGGCCTTTGGTGTCTGGCATCTCTTACTGAGAGTGACGCTCTCAAGGCACACCCACACTGTGGCCTGTGTCAAAGCCTCATTCCTTTTCACGGCTGAGTAATACTCCACGGTGTGGATGGAGGATGTTCTGCTGATCCACGTACCCATTGATGGACATTTGGAGTCTTTGCCTTATTGCTACATTTGAACATATTCTTTACTTTTGAGTACATCTGTTTTTGAATTACCTCTCATGACCATTGTCTACTAAGGACGAGACCAAAATGATTTATCTTGGGCTTGGCTAAAATATGCATTTTTAAGGCGCACATTACATGCCATAAAATTCAAGTGAAGTGTACTGCTCAAAGATACTTCAGGGCCAGGTGCAGTGGCTCACACCTGTAATCCTGGCACTTTGGGAGGTCAAAGTAGGAGGATGACTTAAGCCAAGGAGTTCAAGACCAGCCTGGGCAACAAAGCAAACCCTAACTCCTTTCTGGTTTGTTTTTTTTGTTTTGTTTTGTTTTGTTTTTGCTTTCTTTCTTTTCTTTTTCTTTTTTCTTCTCTCTCTCTCTTTTTTTTAGAAGGAGTTTCGCTCTGTCGCCCAGGCTGGAGTGCAGTGGCATGATCTTGGCTCACTGTAACCACCGCCTCCCAGGCTCAAGTGATTCTCGTGCCTCAGCCTCCCGAGTAGCTTGAATTACAGGCCTGCGCCACCACGCCTGGCTAATTTTCCTATTTTTAGTAGAGATGGGGTTTCACCATGTTGGTCAGGCTGGTCTGGAACTCCTGACCTCAGATGATCCACCCGCATCGGCCTCCCAAAGTGCTGGGATTACAGGCATGAGCCACCATGCCTGGCCAAGACCCTAACTCTTAAAAAAAAAATTAAAACTTTTTTAAAAAGATTTTTTAGTTCACCAGGTTTGCAGCCACCCCCACCCGACCATTGGGTCCATTTCCATGTCCCTGGCAAGCCCCCGGCGCACATGCACGTCCCCAGCCTCCGGCCACCATGAGTCCCTTTCTGTTCCTACGGCTTTGCCTTTTCTGGACATTTCTGCCTTCCTTTCTACTTATTTTTAAATGATTTCCTCTTCCTACATTTTAAAAGTCACTCATGATTCTTTAGGGAGAAAAACGAGCAGTAAACCAACAGAGGAGAGCTAAAGGGCCAGCGACGGGTTATTCTCCAGGTGCACGGGAGATAGGGGTGAAGGCTGGGGCACCCTCCTTCAAACTCCCTACCACGGCATGAAGACACCGGAAAGGCAGGCAGCACCGCCAAGGGCTTCCCACCCTGACCCCGTCCAGGGGCTCCGGCACCAGTAGGACCAGTGAGTGCCACGTTCCCGGCCTCGTGGGTGGGAAACTCTGCCAGGGGCTAGCAGCTGTTCCCCCGCACCCGCTCCCCATTACTCACACTTGGTGGATACAAAAAGCCTACAGACCCAGGTCAAGGCCAAGACAACCGGGTTGACAGCAACCCCACGTCTTAGATTCAGGGTGCAAAAGAGCCAACCGAGCCTCAAATCAGAGCAAAGAAATGAGTCACAGCACCGACCTGTGCAGGAGGTCTCGCCGTCTGCAGCACCGAGATCCCGAAACCAAGCTCCGCTCCCTGGAAAAAACACACAGAGTTAGTCTGGCGTGGCTGGAGGTGCCACGCACGTGTTGATGGGGTCAGCACTGGAGAATGGCCTTGCGCTCGTGATTGGACAAGGACAGAAATCATTTTGGCAACCAGGTGCGGTGGCTCAGGCCTGTGATCCCAGCACTTTGGGAGGCCGAGGCAGGAGGGTCTTGCAGTCAGGAGTTCGAGACCAGCCTGGCCAACATGGCAAAACCCCGTCTCTACTAAAAATACAAAAATTAGCCAATGTGGTGGTGGGTGCCTGTAGTGCCAGCTACTCAGGAGGCTGAGGCAGAAGAATCACTTGAACCTGGGAGGCGGAGGGTGCAGTGAGCTGGGATCGAGCCACTGCACTCCAGCCTGGGCGACAGTGTGAGACTCTGCCTCAAAAAAAAAAAAAAAAAAAAGAAAAAAAAAAGAAAGAAGCAGAAGGCAATTTTCTGAAAACATTTATTATTAGAGATTTATGACGTTATTCCTAATACATTTTCCACGTGTTTGAAAACTGAACTGAGTGCAAGGATTGATGTTTTTATGGCTCTTTACAATTTATCAAAAACAACTCTGTACATCTTCTGAGCTTCGTGATCCCCCTGGGAGGAAGAAGAAGAGGCTGAGTTAGTCCCATGGTGCCCAGAAGGCACCCAACGTATCCAGGTCTGCCCAGGACTTTTCCAGAGTTAGCCTGATAGTCCTGCATCCTGGTAAATCCGGGCAGTCTCTGAGCAGAACCAAGCTGGCACCACATGCCTGAGGCTGTGACCAGGGACTCCCCACCTCAGGGGCCTCGGGGGGGCCCGCCACCATCACTGACAGGACGCGCTCCAGGGCCAAAGCTGTTCCTGCAAACACCGTGGTTTATATGAAACCCTTGCCTCCCTCTGGAGTCTGGAATTCTGGCATGGGTCAGGCAGCAGGGGCCGCAGATCCAGCCCCCATAGGAACGTGGGCGCTGGGTCTCTGGGAGCCTCGCTGGTGACGGTGCTTCGGGCTGTTGCCCCAGCTCGCTGCTGGGGATGAGGCATGTCCCACGTGACGCATGGGGAGAGGGCTGGAAGCTGGACCTGGAAGCCGGGCCTGGCCTCCCCAATCCACCCCACGAGCCTTTCCCTTCGTGAACTCTGCTCCATGCTCCATGTCCTCTTACTGGGAGAAACCACAGCTGCAAGGAGGCCTTGTGCGGAGTCCGGGGTCCCCCCAGCAAGTCACCCCATCTCTACAAAGTTACCCCATCTTTACAAAAAAAATTTAAAAGTTAGGAGGGTGTAGTGATGCCTGCCTGTGACCCCAGCTACTCAAGAGGCTGAGATGGGAGGATCGCTTGATTCTGGGAGATCAAGGTTGCAGTGAGCTAGGATTGCACCACTGCACTCCAGCCTGGGCAAGAAAGTGCAATCCTGTCTGAGAAAAAAATAAAAATAAATGCCACGTGGGGCCAGGGGCGGTGGCTCACACCTGTAATCCCAGCACTTTGGGAGGCCAAGGCAGGCAGACCACTTGAGGTCAGGAGTTCGAGACCAGCCTGGTCAACAGATTGAAATCCTGTCTCTCCTAAAAATACAAAAATTAGCCAGGCATGGTGGTGGATGCCTGTAATCCCAGCTACTTGGGAGACTGGGGCACGAGAATCGTTCGAACCCAGGAGGTGGAGGTTGCAGTGAGCTGAGATCATGCCACTGAACTCTAGCCTGGGTGACAGAATGAGTCCCAGTCTGGAAAAAAAAAAAAAAAAAAAAAAAAGCCACTTGGGATCCAGGATAGGATCCTAAAACAGAAAAGGGACCTTAGAAGAAAAAATCGTGAAACTGGGATAAAGAGTGAAATTTGACTTATAGAAATGTACCCACATGAGCTTCCTGGTGGTCATAAGTACATGGTCCAGACTGGGCAACATAGCAAGATCCCATCTCTGCAAAAACAATGTAAAAATTAGCTGGGCATGGTGGTGCAAACCTGTTGTCCCAGTTACTTGGGAGGCTGAGGCAGGAGGATCGCTTGAGCCCATGAAGTCGAGGCTGCAGTGATCTGTGATTGTGCCACTGCACTCCAGCCTGGGCAACAGAGCAGGGCACTGTCTCAGAAACAAACCAAACCCAAATGCACGGTGACTTCATAAGATGCTAACATAAGGGAAAACTGGTGAGAGACAGACACGAGATCTCTGGATTTCTTTGCAACTCTTCTGAAAATCTAAAATTAAAAGTTCATTAAAAAAAACCACAAACTTTAAAATGCTAGTTTCTGTTCTATGAGCCCAGGGTAATTTACCATCAATAAAAGGCGGGGTTAGGGAGCGCAAATCCCCGATGTCACCTGCAGGTGGTGCCCTTGCCACAGGAACGCCCTGGTACCCTTGGGCTCTGGAAACAGCTGGAATCTTGCAGGATCCGCTACACCAGGGCTTGCCACTCAGAATAGCAGCAGCTCAGGGCAGCAGGGATGAGCGATGAAAGGGCTAGAGCGGCATGCCCATGGGGCGGCAGGAGGCCCAGACTTCTGCCCTCCGCCTTGCAGGGCAGCTATGCACATAACCCTTCAACTTTGAATCATGTTTTTTTTGTTTTTGTTTTTGTTTTTGTTTTTGTTTTTTTGAGACAGGGTCTCACTCTGTCGCCCAGGCTGGAGTGTAATGATGCAATCACAGCTCACTGCAGCCTCCACCTCCTGGGCTCAAGCGATCCTCCTTCCTCAGCCTCCTGAGGAGCTGGGCCTACAGGTTTCGAGAATCACTGTTGTAGTTTTTATGGACTGGGAAGTTCGGGAAGGAATGTGCTTAGTTTGTGGGCTAATTTTTAAAGTTTTTAAAATAGAGACAGGGTATTGCTATGTTATCCAGCCTGGTCTTGAACTCCTGGGCTCAAGTGATCCTCCCACCACCTTGTCTTCTGAAAGGGCTGGGATTCAGGTGCAGCCATTTCACCTGGACAACCTTAAATTACTGAATGAATTCGAAGTGGTGGCCCTGTGCGCCCTTCAACCCACTACCCTGCCAGTGACTCCGTACACAGCTACGGCACATCTTATCAAAACCACCAAACTGAGAGAGGCGGATACATTCAATGTAGACACTCACCCCTAAGAATCATTATTTTCAAACAGCCTTCTTGTGAAATAATGCCCATACCATACAACTCGCCTACTTAAAGTGTATAATTCAGTGTTTTCAGTATATTTGCAAAACTGGGCAACCACCACTTTTACGTAGTTCCAGAACATTCTCCTACAAAGAAGCGCCCTCCCCATCGGCCCCCAATCTCCAGCCCCGGCACCCATGTGTCCCCTCCCTGTCTCTGTGGATGGGCCTGTCCCGGACATTTCATAGAAATGGGGTCACACACTGTCCAGTGTCGCTCACTGAGCGTGACGTCCTCAAGGTGCACCCACGCTGTGACCTGTATCAGACTCGCTCCTTTCCATGGCTGAGTCTTACTCCTCCTGAGTAGGGAGGGACGTGGTTTGTATTTGTTTGTTTGTTTATTTATTTATTTATTTATTTATTTTTTGAGACGGAGTCTCGCTCTGTCACCCAGGCTGGAGTGCAGTGGCGCGATCTCGGCTCACTGCAAGCTCCGCCTCCCGGGTTCACGCCATTCTCCTGCCTCAGCCTCCCGAGTAGCTGGGACTACAGGCGCCCACCACCACACCCGGCTAATTTTTTTGTATTTTTAGTAGAGACAGGGTTTCACCGTGTTAGCCAGGATGGTCTCGATCTCCTGACCTTGTGATCCGCCCGTCTAGGCCTCCCAAAGTGCTGGGATGACAGGCTTGAGCCACCCCGCACGGCCAAGGGACGTGGTTTTTAAATCCATTCACCCGCGGATAGACCATCGGCTTGTTCCTACTTGTTGGCGATTGTGAATCTGCTGCTGTGAATATTTGTGTCACAGGAATCTTTTTATTTTTTTATTTTGTTTTGAGACAGAGTCTCGTTCTATCCTCCAGGCTAGAGTGCAGTGACGCAATCTCGGCTCACGGCAACCTCCACCTCCCGGGTTCAAGCGATTCTCCTGCCTCAGCCTCCCGAGTACTTGGGATTACAGGCACCCACCACCACGCCCAGCTAGCTTTTTTTGTATTTTTAGTAGAGACGGGGTTTCCCCATGTTGGCCAGGCTGGTCTCGAACTCCTGACCTCACATGATCCGCCCGCCTAGGCCTCCCAAAGTGCTGGGATTACAGGCTTGAGCCACCGCGCCCAGCCCTAGGAATCATTTTTAAGATGGGTTCTCATTCTCTGCCTTCACTGCAAACCTCCCTCTCCCCAGCCCTTTAACCCCAGCCCCTGGCTGTCCTCAAGACCTTGGACTCCGCAATGAGGCAACTGCAGGACTGAGCGGATCCCCACCGGTCTGTGCTCAGCCCCAGAGCAGCCCGGGTCAGAGGCGAACACAGCGTGGGTGAAGCCGTGTCCCAGCCGCTCTGTCCTCGGGCCTTGAGCTGCACCAGCTGGTGCCAGGCTGTCCCCCAGCGACCTTCAGCGCTCGCTCAGCCCGACAGAAATGCTGGGTTTTCATGTTCCCTGTGTGGACGAATCACAATTGACTTGTGCGGCCAGCAGTGGAGCCAAGGAGGCAAGACCTCTCCGCGGGGGGTGAGTCCTCTCAGAAACTGCCCAGCCAGGGGCGACATGAACCGCTGGGACCTCCTGTTCATAAATTAGTATGGATTTCAAGGCGCCAATAACCCAGCTTTAAACCCAGCTTAGGGCCCTGGCCGCCTGTGTGCAGCTGGCCCTTCCACCCAGCAGGCAGGCAAGTCTCAGACACAGGCAAGAAACACTCCAGGTAGCAGGTGCCGAATGCCAGCAGGGAGAGATCAGTCCCCCTGGGACACAGAGGCCACGGACGGTGGTGGTGGTCAGGGCACCTCGTGTAGGAAGGGCTGCTACTGACTCCCAGCGCTCCCCACTGTGTCCTGGAGGTGCTTCTCCAGATCTCTGTCTGACTTCCTTCCTTCCTTCCTTCTTTCCTTCCCTCTCTCCCTCCTTCCCTCCTTTCTCCCTCCTTCCCTTCTTTCCCTCCATCCCTCTTTCCTTCCTCCCTCTTTTTCTCTCTCTCTTTCTCTCTTCCTTTGTCTCTTTTCTTTTTCTTTCTTTCCTTCTTTCTTCTCTTTCTTTTCTCTCTCTTTTTTTCTCTCTCGCCTTTCTCTCTCTCCTTTCTTTTTTTTTTTTTAAGACAGTCTCACTCTGTCACCCAGGCTGGAGTGCAGTGGCACGATCTCAGCTCATTGCAACCTCCACCTCTCAGGTTCAAGTGATTCTTCTGCCTCGGCCTCCCAAGTAGCTGGGATTACAGGTGCCCATCACCACGCCCGGCTAATTTTTGTATTTTTTGTAGAGATAGTGTTATGCCATATTGGCCAGGCTGGTCTCGAATTCCTGGGCTCAGGCAATCCACCCTCCTCGGCCTCCCAAAGTGCTGGGATGACAGGCATGAGCCACCGTACCTGACAAATTTCTTTTTTAAAAAAATTAAAATAGGCCGGGTGCAGTGGCTCATGCCTGCTATCCCAGCACTTTGGGAGGCCGAGACAGGCAGATCACCTGAGGTCAGGAGTTCAAGACCAGCCTGAGCAACATGGTGAAACCTCATCTCTACTAAAATACAAAAATTAGCCAGGTGTGGTGGTGGACGCCTGTAATCCCAGCTACTCGGGAGGCTGAGATGGGAGAATCACTTGAACCTGGGAGACAGTGGTTGCAGTAAGCCGAGATCGCACTACTGCACTCCAGCCTGGACGGCTAAGCGAGACTCTGTCTCAAAAAAAAAAAAAAAAAAAGAAAGAAATTAAAATATTCACATGCCATAAAATTCCCCCTTGTAGAACCTGGAGAATATGATGCCAAGTGAAATAGGCCAGATGCCGAGGGAGAAAATTACTGCATAATCCCACATATTGTGGAGTCCAAAAACAAAACAAAGAACCCCAAATACAGCCGGGTGCGGTGGCTCATGCCTATAATCCCAGCACTTTGGGGGGCCAAGGTGGGCAGATCACCTGTGGTCAGGAGTTGGAGATCAGCCTGGCTAACATAGTGAAACTCCGTCTCTACTGAAAATACAAAATTAGCCGGGCATGGTGGCAGGCACCTGTAATCCCAGCTACTCAAGAGGCTGCGGCAGGAGAATCACTTGAACCCGAGAGGCAGAGGTGGCAGTGAGCTGGGATCACGCCACTGCACTCCAGGCTGGGGAACAGAGCAAGACTCCATCTCAAAACAAATACACAATCAAAACCCCCCAAATACATAGAAACAAAGAGCAGAAAAGTGGTTAGTGGTGGAGGGAAAGGAAGGGGGAGATGGGGGTCAGAGGATATACAGTTTCAGCTGTGCTGGAAACATTGACTGAGGGATGTCACTGCAGCCTGTGGACTATCTAAAGATATTGTACTATGGGCTGGGCATGGGGGCTCATGCCTGTAATCCCAGTGCTTTGGGAGGTTGAGGTGGAGGATTGCTTAAGGCCAGAAGTTTGGGACCAGCCTGGGCAACATAGTAAGACCCTATCTCTACAAAAAATTTAAAGATTAGCTGGGCATGGTGGTTCCTGGGATCACTTGAGCCCAGAAGGCAGAGGCTGCAGTGAACCGTGGTACCGAGATCACACCACTGCACTGCAGCCTGGGCCACAGACCAAGACTCTGAGTCAAATAAATAAATAAAAATAAAATAAACAAAAACCAGGCCTCACCCACAGTGTCGAAGGCATGCATCTTCCAGGGTTATTAAGGTGCTGGTTATTATTTTTGCTCGTAATTCTGAAAAGGCTGATAGATTTTATAGCCTGCTATCTCCAAGCAGTGCCCAAGGACACAAACAGCCAGACCCTCAGTTCCCAAACCTGGGGATTTGCAACAGACAAACACAGAGCTGGGAAATTCCGTGGCAGGGCAGATGAGGGATTGATCTGAGTCCCATGATCCTCGGCCCTGCTGAGGTCCCAGGAGGCTGTACACACTGAAATCCACATCCTGAGTGGGGTGGAGGGAGGAGGAGAATCCCAGGAGCTGGGGTCCCCCTGGTTTACACCGTCTGCCCCATCGCGAGTTTATCCTGATGTCTGGAGTAAGTAGGGATCAAAGTCTATTTTGTTCCAAATGATGAATGCAGGGTCTCCCCCCGTCAGCACTGTGGACATTGGGGCTGGATCATTCTCTGGGGTGGGGCTGTCCTGGGCACTGCGGGGTGCTGAGCAGCATCCCTGGCCTCCACCCACCCCGTGCTGGGGACACCCCCCTTCTAGAGCTGTTCTGTTGCCTTGAATTTCTGCCCTCTGACCTCCCTTGTCCTCAACCTTATGGGATCTTCGGATGGCGCCCTTGAGGCCCAGGGCCCGTGTCTCCTCCTCACTCAGCCCTCCTGGCCACAGGTGACTCACAGTCCCCTTGGCACCACCTGGGCGCTGTCCCTGGCCTCGCCCATGGCTGACCTTGGCAGGCATCCCTAACAGAGGGGAGGGGACAGCTCTCGCCTGCCTCGGCGAGCCTGGGCTCTGGAAGATGTGCCGGGCGCCCTGGGCCCCCCACCGCCGGGTCTGGGACACAGATGCTCTCCCATTTCCAAACCTCCCATTCGGACCCTCACTGCGGCGGGGGCGGGGCCGTGTTTTTGAGACTCTGCACGCACGAGGGGGTGAGTTTGAGTGAGGCAGTCTCCATGGAGAGGAAGGTCTTTATTTAGGAAGCCAGGTGGGGGCGGGGCCGGGTGGGGAGGAGAGGGGGAGAGGAGAGATGAGCTTCTGCAGATTTCAAACCTGTCATTTCTTTTCTGATGCACACCCTCCCCTCCTGCTTCATGACAAGCTCTGCTCCCACCTTCCCCGGGTTCCCAGAGCGGCCTCCTAGGCACGATCTGAAACAGCTGGGGTCCCCCGCTCAACCCCCCAGGTGCTACGGACATGAGGGCCGGGTCACTCGCTGGGGCAGGGCCATCCTAGGTACTGCAGGGTGCTGGGCAGCGTCCCTGGCCTCCACCCACTCTATGCCAGGAGCACCCCCAGTCATGACAGCCACAAATGTCCCAGACATTGCCTGATGTCCCCTGGGGAACAGAAACATCCCCAGAAAGACTTCCTCAGTTAGGGGGTTCCACGGATCCCCAAGAGACTGTGTCCCATGATCCTCTGCCCTGCTGAGGTCCCAGGAGGCTGCACACATTGAAATCCACACCCTGAGTGGGGGGAGGGAGAGAGGCGGAGAATCCCAGGAGCTGGGGTCCTGTGGTTTATGCTGTCTGCCCCACTGGGAGCTTATTCTGGTGTCTGTTGTGAGCAGAGACGCAATTCAATTATTATTTTTGAAATCATGAATGCAAGGTCTTCCCCTCTGCACTGTGGGCATTGGGGCTGGACCATTCTCTGGGCTGGGGCCGTCCTGGGCACTGCAGGGTGCTAAGCAGTATCCCTGGCCTCCACCCACTCCATGCCAGGAGCACCCCTGAGTTGTGACAACCACAGATGTCCCCAGACATTGCCCAGGGTCCCCTGGGAGGCAGAGGCAGGAGGATCGATTGAGCTCAGGAGTTCAAGACCAGCCTGGACCACAGAGCAAGACCCCATCTCTACAAAACATTTTTAAAATGTAGCCAGGTGTGGTGGTGTGCACCTGTGATCCCAGTTACTCAGGAGGCTGAGATGGGAGGAATGCTGAGTCTGGGAGGTCGAGGCTACAGTGAGCTGAGATCACATCACTGCACTCCAGCCTGGGTGACAGAGCAAGACTCTGTCTCAGGAAAAAAAAAGAGACCCTGTCTCAAAAAAAAAGAGGGGGTTAAATAATCTGACTAGACACCTCTCAAATAAAGACACACAGGCAGCCAACAGGATTATGAAAAAATGCTGAAGATTATTCATCATCAGGGAAATGCAAATTAAAACCACAATGAGATACCTGTTAGAATGGCTATGATCCAAAAGATAAAAGATAAGAAACACTGGTAAAGATGGCCGGGTGCAGAGGCTCATGTCTGTAATCCCAGCACTTTGGGAGGATGAGGCAGGCGGATCACGGGGTCAGGAGTTCAAGACCAGCCTGGTCAACATGGCGAAACCCCGTCTCTACTAAAAATACAAAAACTAGCTAGACTTGGTGGCAGGCACCTGTAATCCCAGCTACTTGGAGGCTGAGGCAGGAGAATCGCTTGAGCCCGGGCGGCAGAGGTTGCAGTGAGCCAAGATCGTACCACTGCACTCCAGCCCGGGTGACAGAGTGAGACTCTGTCTCAAAAAAAAAAAAAAAAAAGAGAAAAAGAAAAAGAAACATTGGTGAGGATGTGGAGAAAAGGGAGCCCTGTGTGCTGTTGGTGGGAATGTAAATGAGCACAGCCATTCTGGAGAACGGAATGGAAGTTCCTCAAAAAATTAAAGATAGAACCACCATATGATCCAGTAATCCCACTTCTGGGTATACATCCAAAGGAAATGAAATCAGAATCTGTCAGCCTCATTCACAATAGCCAAGATAGGAAACCAACCTACGTGTCCATCGTTGGATGAATGGATACAGAAAATGTGAGGCCGGGCGCGGTGGCTCACACGTGTCACCCCAGCACTTTAGGAGGCCGAGGCGGGTGGATCACGAGGTCAGGAGTTCAAGACCAGCCTGGTCAACATGGCGAAACCCTGTCTCTACTAAAAATATAAAAATTAGCCGGGCATGGTGGTGTACACCTGTAGTCCCAGCTACTCAGGAGGCTGAGGCAGAAGAATAGCTTGAACTCAGGAGGCGGAGGTTGCAGTGAGCCGAGATCATGTCACTGCACTCCAGCCCGGGTGACAGAGTGAGGCTCCATCAGAAAAAGAGAAAGAAAGATGAACTAGACTAGAGGTTGGCAAACTCTGGCCCATGGGTCAAACGCAGTCCGCTGCTTGCTTTTGTAAATAAAGTTTTATTGGCACACAACCGTGCATGTTCACTTACATATCATTCATAGCTGCTTCTGAGCTCCCACAGCACAGCTGGGAGGACTCGACAGAGAGCACATGGCCTGCAACGCCAAAAATTTATACGTTGGCCCTTTAGGAAGGGTTGATAATCCCTGTACTAGAGTTAGATCTCAGAGGACCTTGAATGCCAGAAACGAATAAGTCCTAATGATTTTTAGCAAAGAGTAATGCCGTACAACCAAATGTTTACAGATTTCATGTACTGGAATCCTCTGGGGGCGGGGCAGGGGAGAGGCCCGAAAACATGAAACAGTGTCAGATCAATTTTCAATGATTGTCTTCAGAATTAAAACTGGCCAGGCGTGGTGGCTCATGCCTGGAATCCCAGCACTTTGGGAGGCCCAGGCGGACAGATTTCTTGATCCCAGGAGTTCGAGACCGGCCAGGGCAACATGGTAAAACCCGGTCTCTACTAAAAATTAGCTGGGGCATGGTGGTGCACGCCTGTAGTCCCAGCTACTCGGGAGGCTGAAGCAGGAGGACGTCTTGAGGCCAGGAGCTTGAGGCTGCAGTGAGCTGAAATGGTGCCACTGCACTTCACCCTGGGTGACAAAGCGAGACCCTGTCTCAAAAAAAAAATCTATCTAGATAAATAACATTTATCCTAAAAAGAGAAACAGTATAAAGGCACTCAGAGCTGAAACTGAAAGTCCTCCACCAGTCTCTAACTCCTGACTTCCGGGTTTCACGTCTTGCTTTATAGGACTTCCTGAATTCTAACCCCAATTCTCCTTTTCAAAAGTCTTTTGTTTCAGCCAGGCACAAGGGCCTGTGCCTGTAATCCCAGCTACCGGAGAGGCCAAGGCAGAAGGATAGTTTCCGGTCAGGAGCTGCAGACCAGCCTGGGCAACATAGTGAGACACCATCTTTTTAAAAAATTTCGTTTTTGTTTTGGAAAAATTTTTGATTTACAGAAAAGTTGCAAAGCTAGTACAGCGTTCCCAGACACCCCTCACTCAGCTTCCCCTCGTGTTAGTATCTTACATCCGGCGTCTGCAAATTTTTTCTGCAAAGGGACAAACAGTAAGTATTTTACGCTCTGCGAGCTAAAGGGTCGCTGTTGCATATTCCTCTTTGTTATTTGTTTTTTTACAATCCTTTTAAAATGGAAAAGGCTTTTTAGCCCTGAGCTTTATAAAAATAAGCCATAGGTCAGGCGGGCGCAGTGGCTCACGCCTGTAATCCCAGCACTTTGGGAGGCCGAGGAGGGCAGATCACGAGGTCAGGAGATCGAGACCATCCTGTCTAAATCCCGTCTCTACTAAAAATACAAAAAATTAGCCGGACGCCTGTAGTCCCAACTACTCAGGAGGCTGAGGCAGGAGAATGGCATGAACCTGGGAGGCGGAGCTTGCAGTGAGCCTAGATCGCGCCACTGCACTCCAGCCTGGGCAACAGAGCAAGACTCCCTCTCAAAAAAAAAAAAACCAAGTATAAACAAAACGTGGTACATCCTCCAAAACCAAAATGTCAAAATGTACACCCGTGTTCACAGCAGCACGATTCACAGCACCCCAAAGGTGGAGACCACCCAAGTGGCCACCGAGAGATGAATGGATAAACACAATGTCGTCCATTCATGCAATGGAATATGATTCAGCCTGAAAAAGGAAAGAAATTTTGACACAGGCTAGAGCGTGGATGAACTTCGAGGGCATCGTGTCCAGTGAAATGAGCCAGATGCAAAAGGACATATCCTGTGTAACTCCATGCTTAGGAGGTCCCTAGAGAGTGAGCCACACCAAATGTAAACTGTAGCTGCTGGTCAATAACCATGTATCAATATTGGCTCATTAGTGTAACAAATGTAGCACATTAATGAGAGATGGTAGCAGTAGGGGGAAATGCGTACCTTTTAGGGGAGAGGAGATAGGTGGGAACTCTATGTCTTCTGCTCAATTCTTCTGTAAGCCCAAAACTGCTCTAAAAATAGTCTATTGAAAGGGGAACTTGAAAAGACAAATTGTGAGAGTTATATCACGAACCAAGCGTTCGGATTTTTTTTTTTCTTTTTTTTGAGACGGAGTCTCACTCTGTCACTCAGGCTACGGTGCAGTGGCGCGATCTCCACTCACTGCAAGATCCGCCTCCCGGGTTCATGCCATTCTCCTGCCTCAGCCTCCCAAGTAGCTGGGACTACAGGCACCCACCACCACGCCCGGCTAATTTTTTTGTTGTATTTTCAGTAGAGATGGGGTTTCACCGTGTTAGTCAGGATGGTCTCGATCTTCTGACCTTGTGATCCACCCGCCTCGGCCTCCCAAAGTGCTGGGATTACAGGTGTGAGTCAACGCGCCCGGCCTGATTTTTTTTAAAAAAGTGAGACTCCATCTCAAAAAAAAAAAAAAAAAAGAGGAGGGGAGGGAAAGCGGGAGGGAAGGAAAGAGAGGGAGGGAGGGGGAGAGGGAGAAAGGGTGGGAGAGAGAGGAAAACAGAGTGAGAGAGAGGGACAGAGGAAAGGAACGGGAATGAGTGTGAGTGAAGGAGGGACGGAGGAAGGAAGGAAGGAAAGAAGGAAAGGAGGAAGGGAGGGGAAGGAGGGAGGGAGAAATGAGGGAAGGAAGAGGAAAGGAGGAGAGGCACCCACTTGAGACAACATGATCTCTAAGCACTGACATTTATGAGCGGATTCCTTCCACAAGCTGTTCTAAACAAGCCCCAGAGAGAAGCCTGGTCAGTCCTGGCCAAATGGATTTTCTGCTTTTCCCCGAGCCCCTGTGAGTATCGCCACCATGTAATACCATGAGGATCAAAATCTCCTGGCCACTTAAGCCTGGATTAACCCACAGCAGAGCCATCCTCCTTACCCAGGGGCCATGGCGGCCCCGTGAGAGGATCACACAGCAGTCCTAATGGAATCTGTCCCAATTAGCCTCTGTCAGATTACTCACAGAACCTGCCATCCATGGAAGGCAGATTAGCCTACGATGCATGTGCAAATCCCATTTGGCGAACGAAAGCATATTCTGGAGATGATTAGCTTATTTCTGCAAGATGGCATCAAGCAGGAGATAACACGTCTTCATCCCCCTGTTACACCCACAAGGCTCTGTGTAATTCTCCCTGAGCCTCATCCCCTTCCAATCCTGATTCCCTGTGGGAGAAACACAGTTCCTTCCACTGAAGGGTTGACGCTATGGGTAAGACCTTTTCATCCTCCTGCTCCAAAACCACATAGAAAGGAGAAACTGGAAGTATATTTTTCATCTGTTTACCATATTCATGCCCTCAAAAGTACAAGAGAACAAGCTAGAAAGTAGACGATGCCGGGCGTGGTGGCTCACGCCTGTGATCCCAGCACTTTGGGAGGCTGAGATGGGAGGATCGCTTGAGTCTAGGAGTTCAAGTCCAGCCTGGGAAACATAGTGAGACCCCCACACCAACACCCCACCACCATCTGTACAAAAAATACAAAAATTAGCCAAAAATTAGGCATGCCCCTATAATCACAGCTACTCGGAAGGCTGAGGCAGGAGGATCGCTGGAGCCCAGGAGTTTGAGACTGTGGTAAGCCATGCTCACACCACCGCACTCCAGCCTGGGCAACAGAAGAAGACCCTGTCTCAAATAAATAAATAAAAATACAGTGACTTTTGCTTGTTCTTTCTTGGGTCACGTGTTCTGGGGGAAGCCAACTGCCATGTTGTGGGGAAATGCAGGCAGTGTTGTGGAGAAATCCATGTGGTGCAGAAATGGGCCCTCCAGGGCGGGCAAGGTGGTTCACGTCTGTAATCTCAGCAATCCGGGAGGCCAAGGTGGGGGCAGGTCATTTGAGATCAGAAGTTTGAGACCAGCCTGGCCAACACAGTGAAACCCCATCTCCACTAAAAAATATATAAAAATTAGCCAGTAATTGGCTAGTTGATGTAATTATGCCTGTAATCCCAGATACTCAGGAGGATGAGGCAGGAGAATCACATGAACCCAAGAGGCAGAGATTGCAGTGAGCCAAGATCACGCCACTGCACTCTAGCCTGGCTGACAAAGTGAGACTCCATCAAAAAAAAAAAAAAAAAAAAGGAAAGAAGGAAGGGAGGGAGGGAGGGAAGGAGGGAAGGAAGGATTCATTTGTTCATTTGGGCATTTTGCCCTTCTGTCAAGGCCAGTTGGAAGCTGAGGCCTCCACCAACAGCCACATGAGGGTGCCATCTTGGAAGCAGCTCCTCCAGCTCCAATCGAGCCTTCAGATGATACAGCCCCAGCACATTCACTGCCAGAATCACCCAGTGGAGCTGCTTCCAAACTCCTGAGTGAGAGCGGAAAAAACTCAAACTCAAATTGTTTTTCCTCTCACTCTCACATCAACAACAATCAACATGGCCAAGTGCAGTGGCTCATGCCTGTAATCCCAGCACTTTTGGAGGCCAAGGTGGCAGGATCACTTGAGGTCAGGAGTTTGAGACCAGTCTGACCAACATGGTGAAACCCCGTTTCTACCAAAAATACAAAAATGAGCCAGGCATGGTTGTGGGCACCTGTAATCCCAGCTACTAGGGAGGCTGAGGCAGGAGAATCACTTGAACCTGGAAGGTGGAGGTTGCAGTGAGCTGAGATCGTGCCATTGCACTCCAGCCTGGGTGACAAGAGTGAAACTCCATCTCAAAAAAAAAAAAAAAAAAAAAACACAAAATACTTCTGTGACCAAATGTGGGAGGAGTTTCCCCACACACCAGCTGGGTGTCCCCTAATCCAATTCAGTTCAATTCAATTCAGATGCTATCTACCTGGACACAGCCTTGGACCCCACAGGTTGAAGGCTAAAAACCCCACAAGACTGACCCCAACCTCTTCAGACACCAGTAGCAAGTCTGGGCCTCCAGAACTTCCAACTGACCAGCTTCAAGTTAGGGTTGGGTTTAATTTACTACAGCAGCTCAAAGAATTCAGGGAAACACATTTACTGGTTTAATATAAAGCATATTACAAAGAATACAGATGAAAAGATGCATAGGATGAGGTATAGGCAAGAAGTACAAAGCTTCCTTGGCATGCTACCCTCCAGGAACCTCCATGTGCTCAGCTATCTCAAAGCTCTCCAAACCCTGTCCTTTTAAAGTTTTATGGAGGCTTCACTTCATAGGCATGATTGATTGCATCATTGGCCACTGGTCATCACCTCAACCTTCAGTGCTTCTCCCCTCTCCAGAGGTTGGAGGGTACAGCTAAAGGTTCCAGCCCTCTCATCCTGCTTTGATCTTTCTGGTGGCCAGACCCATCCTGAAAATAACTCAGGGCTGCCAGCCATCAGTCGACTTATCATCATACAAAACGACATGACTTTGCAGATTCCAAGGATTTCAGGATTCTGCACCAGAAAAAATCAGGACAAAGACCAAATAATATAATAAATATAATATAAGTAATGTAATAGCCCACTGACCCACAGAAACTGCAGGATAGTAAATGCTTGCTGCTTAAGCTAAGTATTGGGGTAATTTGTTACACAGTGATAGATAACGGGCACATCTGCAAAGGGAAGGAAGGGCTGCTGATCCATATGACTCCTCCAAGCAGATGTTGCTATAGCTTGAATGTGTCCTCCCAAAAAGCATGTTGTAGAAACTTTAATTCTCAATGCCACCATGTTGAGAGGTGAGAACTTTAAGAGGTGATTAGGTTATGAAGGCTCTAATCTCATTAATGCCATCTCTCGTTCTCTTTCTCTCTCTCTCTCTCCCCCCCCCTTTCTCTCTCTCTCTCTCCCCCCGCATTTTCTTCCCCAGTTCCCCAATCTTTCATATGTGTGCTCTTTTGCCCTTCCACCTTCTGACCCAGCAAGAAGGCCCTTGCCAGATGCCGGCACCCTGACATTGGACTTCCCAGCCCCTAGAACCGTAAGAAACAAATCTCTATTATTTATAAATTATCTAGTCTGTGGCATTCCATTATAGCAGCACAAAACAGTGAAAGACAGATGTGTAGTCAACCATTACCTTTTCCTAATAGTCAGCAACTGGATCTTTCATTTTCTTGTTTTTCCAACATCTATCACCCTGATAATCGGGGGAGATGCAAGAACCCAGTTGGATAAGTGAGAGAAAATCAGAAGAATGACCAAGCCAAGAACATGATTCATTTGGGCATTCTGCAAATTATCAAGATATACTTGCCAGCACCAGTTTTTAAAACTGAACAAATCCACTGGCTTTTATCTATTTCCTACTAAAGCAAGGTGGCTTGATCTTGATACTATTAAATTGGGGCTTGATTCTTCTCTGGGGTGGGGCCGCTCTGGGCACTGCACAGTGCTGAGCAGCATCCCTGGTCTCCACCCACTCCAGGCAAGGTGCACCCCCAAATCATGACACCCACAGATGTCCCCAGACATCGCCAGTGCCCCCAGGGGGCAGGCTTGCCCCCAGTTGACACCCAATGATCTAAGGCATGTCCCTCAAGGGCAGGACAGCCAGGGACTTGACATTTGATGACAGGCCTATCCTCCACCCTCCAGGCCCGGCTGCACTTCCTCCTCTGGGAACTGAGTGGGCGGGATGGGCTGTCAGAGCCCCCTTCCCTTCCCACGCTGACATTCCGCCAGCACGTGGCAGGGGCGTCTTGTCTCGTTGGAGGCTGGATATAGAAACACAGCCCTGTCCTTTGTGCCACTACTGAAGTTGTCAACCTCAGCCTTCACTCATCACCACAGCAACCATCTAAATATGTCACCAGCAAAGTGCTGATTGCAAAGGAAGGGGGCAGAGAGGCCAGGACGGGTTCTCACCCAGGTGCAGGCGCAGGGGAGGTGCTGGGACGGGGGGAGTGACGTGGCTGCTTCAGAGCCACGAGACCGATGACGGCCAGGCCGGGTGTGCCCTGGAACAGGCTCCACCGCACCCTGGGGCACACAGAACAAAGGGGCAGGGCCTGCTTGACCCTGAGGGTCCAAGGTCTCTGGGAACCGAGGACAAGGAGGGGGAAGGAACGATGAGACAGCCAGTTTTGTGTCCTGCGCCTTTAGTGCTCTAGAGACCCTCCTCACCCGGTCCTCTAGGTCACTCGGGGAGGATGGCCCCGGCTGACACTGTCTGCCCCATCGGGAATCTATTCTGGTGTCTACTGTGAGTAGGGAACAAACGCATTTTTTTCTTTTGCCAAACAGTTAATGCAAGGTCTCTCCCCTGGAAACCATGGACATTCAGAGCTGGGTCATTCCCTATGGCGCGGCTGTCCCGGGCACTGCAGGGTGCTGAGCAGCGTCCCTGGCCTCCACCCACTCCATGCCACGACCACCCTCAAGTTATGACAACCGTAAATGTTCTCAGACAACACCCAGTGTCCCCTGGGGCAGAATCACCCTCAGTTGACACCCCGAGTTGGGGGATTCCACGAACCCCCAAGAGACTCTGTCCCCTGATCTTCTGTCCTGCTGAGGTCCCAGGAGGCTGCACACATTGAAATCCACACCCTGAGTTGGGGGAGGGAGAGAGGAGGTGAATCCCAGGAGCTGGGGACCCCTGGTTTACACCATCTGTGCCATCAGGAGTTTATCCTGGTCAGCAGGGAGCAGACTCCATTTCTTCTCCAAATAATGAATGCTGAGTCTCTCCTCCCAGGCTCTGCGGACATTGGGCCTGGACCATTCTCTGGGCTGGGGCTGTCCTGAGCCCTGCAGGGTGCTGAGCGGCATCCGTGACCTCCAACCACTCCATGCCAGGAGCACTTCTCAGTGGTGACAGCCACAAATGTCCCCAGACATGGCCCAGTGTTGCCTGGGGGCAGGATCGCTCTGCCGTGCTGGACAGTCCTCACCACACCCTACACCTCTTGGAACTGGAATGTCTGGAGAGACGGGCAACAAGGATTTAGGAAGAGGGCCATGCAGGACAAAAAAATAAAGAAGATGAGAACGAAGAGATTTCTATTTCCCCTCGACATGAAAATAGCTCCACTGAGTCCCAAGGAAGGATTGGGTGGGGACATTCGCTCTGGTATGGCCAAGGTGGTGTGCTGAACAGGGGCTACTCCGTTCTGACTTCATGACTCGCTGGCTGGGAGACCTTCAGTCCCTTACCAATGTCGCTGTGCCTCAGTTTCCCACACTGTAAAATGCACATCGAAGCAGCACGTACCCTGTGAGATTGGTTTTGGGGATTTCATAAATGAGTATCTATAAAATGTTTAAAGTGGGCCGGGTGCAGTGGCTCAAGCCTGTAATCCCAGCACTTTGGGAGGCCGAGGCGGGTGGATCACGAGGTCAGGAGATCGAGACTATCCTGGCTAACACGGTGAAACCCCGTCTCTACTAAAAATACAAAAAACTAGCCGGGCGTGGTGGCGGGCGCCTGTAGTCTCAGCTACTCGGGAGGCTGAGGCGGGAGAATGGCATGAACCCGGGAGGCGGAGCTTGCAGTGATTCGAGATCACGCCACTGCACTCCAGCCTGGGCGACAGAGCGAGACTCTGTCTCAAAAAAAAAAAAAAAAAAAAAAAAAAAAATGTTTAAAGTGGTAATATCTGAACCATGGGTCAAGGCACATACTGGCTTTATTATTTAGAACCTGGATTACCTCCTTTTATCATTTTTTAAATTTATTTTATTTATTTTATTTTTTGAGATGGAGTCTTGTTCTGTCACCCAGGCTGGAGTGCAATGGCGCAAACTCGGCTCACTGCCTCTGTCTCTTGGGTTCAAGTGATTCTCCTGCCTCAGCCTCCCATGTAGCTGGTATTACAGGTGTGCGCCACCACACCCGGCTAATTTTTGTATTTGTAGTAGAGACGGAGTTTCACCATGTTGGCCAGGCTGGTCTTGAACTCCTGACCTCAGGTGATCTGCCTGCTTCAGCCTCCCAAAGTGCCACCACGCCCGGCTTATGTTTTAATTTTTATTGTATTTATTTATTTTTTTTTATTTATTTATTTTTGAGACAGAGTCTTGCTCTTGTCGCCCAGGCTGAAGTGCAGTGGCACGATCTCAGCTCACTGCAACCTCTGCCTCCCAGGTTCAAGGGATTCTCCTGCCTCAGCCTCCCGAGTAACTGGGATTACAGGCGCCTGCCTACACGCCAGGCTAACTGTTGCATTTTTAGTAGACACGGGATTTCACCATGTTGGCCAGGCTGGTCTCACACTCCTGACCTCAGGTGATCGGCCTGCCTTGGCCTCCCAAAGTCCTGGGATTACAGGCATGAGCCACCATGCCCGCTCTTTTAATTTTTATTTTTCATAGAGATAGGATCTTGCTATGTTGCCCAGACTGGCCTTGAACTCCTGGGCTCAAGCAATCATCCCCCATCAGCCTTCCCAAGTGCTGGGATTACAGGTGTGAGCCACCTCGCCTGGCCAGATTACCTCCTTTCTGGACTAGACCAGAGCACAGCAAAGTGTTCCTGTCTAGGGCAGGATGTAAATATTTTCAGCTATTTTCTGCCTTACAGAACATATGTTTTCTGTTGCAGCTACACAATTCTGCTGTTGTATCTTGAAAGCAGCCATAGACTATGCACAGATAAATGGGCATGGCCCATCGTGTGCCAATAAAACTTTATTTATAATAACAGGTGGCCTGGATTTGCCCCCAAGGCCACTGGTTGAGACCCCCGCCTGGAAACAGTCTAAGACAAAATAGCCCCATTTCAGCCACCGAACACTCGCATCTAGGCAGTGTTCCAATCTTTCATCCTGAAAGTAGATGAGGGTCCTGTCAAAAAAGATTCACTTCTGATCCTCAACATCACATGGCAGAGTTAGCGCAGAGCATCCCTTCACACAAAACACACGCTCATCCAGGGTGCGGCGGCTCACGCCTGTCATCCCAGCACTTTGGGAGGCTGAGGCGGGTGGATCACTTGAGGTCAGCAGTTCGAGACCAGCCTGGCCAACATGGTGAAACCCCGTCTCTACTAAAAATACAAAAATCAACCGGGCAAGGTGCTGCGCCTGTAATCCCAGACACTTGGGAGGCTGAGGCAGGAGAATCGCTTGAGCCCGGGAGGTAGAGGTCGCAGTGAGCAGAGATCGCACCACTGCAACCCAGCCTGGGCCACAGAGCGAGACTCCCTCTCAAAAAACAAACAAACAACAACAACAAAAATTTTCCCAAGATGTTGCTTCTTTGAAATGTGGAAAAGGGCTGTTTCTTTTCTTACCATCTATCTTCTCTGTGTGAAACCTCACCTTTATGTGCTGACCAGAAAACCTTGGCTGCAAAGGGCATTCAGAATATCTAATTTGGAACCAGGTGTAGTGACTGTCACCTGTCATCCCAGCACTTTGGGAGGCTGAGGCAGGAGGATCGCTTCAGGCCACAAGTTCAAGACCAGTTGGGCAACATAGGGAGACCCCATCTCTACAAAAATAATTTAAAAGTAGGCCAAGGCCGGGCGTGGTGGCTCAAGCCTGTAATCCCAGCACTTTGGGAGGCCGAGACGGGTGGATCACGAGGTCAGGAGATCGAGACCATCCTGGCTAACACGGTGAAACCCCATCTCTACTAAAAAATACAAAAAACTAGCCGGGCGAGGTGGCAGGCGCCTGTAGTCCCAGCTACTCGGGAGGCTGAGGCAGGAGAATGGCGGGAACCCGGGAGGCGGAGCTTGCAGTGAGCCAAGATCCGGCCACTGCACTCCAGCCTGGGCGACAGAGCGAGACTCCGTCTCAAAAAAAAAAAAAAAAAAAAAAGTAGGCCAAGCGCAATGGCGCATGCCTGTCATCCCAGCACTTTGGGAGGCCGAGCGAGGTGGGCAGATCAGCTGCAGTCAGGAGTTCAAGACCAATCTGGCCAACATGGTGAAACTCTGTCTCTACTAAAAATACAAAAATTAGCTGGGCATGGTGGCAGATGCCCGTAGTCCCAGCTACTGGGGAGGCTGAGGCAGGAGAATGACTCGAACACAGGAGGCGAAGATTGCAGTGAGCCGAGATGGCGCCACTGCACTCCAGCCTGGGCGACAGAGCAACTCTGTCTCCCACAACAAACAACAACAACAACAAACAAACAAAAAAGAAAATCTGAGAAACTGTCACAGGCCAGAGATGGGATCCTGCATGGGTCCATGGGGCAGGAGAGGACATTAGGGAAAACTGGGGAAATCAGAACAGAGTGCGGACGTGGGTTCATGAAGCTGTATCAATACCGGCTTATTCGCTGTGACAAATGCACCGTGCCATTGGATGTGAATGCTAAGGAAAAGTGGGTGTCGAGGAGATGAAACTGTCTGCACTGCGTTCCCAGTTTTTCTGTAAATCTGAAACTCTTCTAAAATGAAAAGTTTATCAGAAAAAAAAAAAAAAAAACAGAAGAGAAGGATGACAGGCAATTAGCTACTTACGCTAGAAAATGCTGTAAAATGTGATTGAGGGAACATTAAGTTCCTGTGACAGCATCTAATAATGAGACGATTATGTAAAACCTAGAAAAGAAAGACGCTAAAAACGGGATATGCAAATTGGCAGGGGAAGTTTGCGCTTATGAAAAGAATGGGAGGGGTGGGGGGGCCGGTGGCTGGGCGGTTGGTCTTGTCTCCTGTTTCCCTGGCTCCGGGACGACCACCAAGCACTCCAACCCCAGGGGGATGGAGGGGCTGCTGGAGGGAGCCCCCGGAACACCGAAGGCCAATTTCGCAACATGGTGTATTCCCTACCAAGGCCGACAGCATCCAGGCGGCGCTCAATGAATGCCTGCTGAGGGTGCAGCCGCTGCCTAGGCTGGAGGAGGGCTGCAGTTTTATGGATGGAAAGTTCTAGAAAATAAGCGTGACGCTGTGGTCTGAAGGAAGAAACGAGACAACTAATATGCCATGACATCCTGATCTTTGCACAGCCGGTTAGGTATGGCCACCCATACCTGGTGCTGACACCTGAGGCCAATGACTGTCATAGGGTGTTGTGCTGAGTACTGCAAGGTGCTAAGGAGCGTCCCTGGCCTCCACCCTCTCCATGCTGGGAACACCCCTCAACCACAAATGTCCCCAGACATTGCCAAGTGTCCCCTGGGAAGAAGGATCATTCCCGGTGAGAAATCACGGTCCCCACAATATCCAGCTTAATCCATCCGGCAGCCCCATAAGGGATACGTATAATCCTCCTTCCACAGACGGGGAAACACACTGAGAAGACGTAAAGCCAGCTCAAGGTCACCAACCTAGGAGGAAGCCTCAAAGAAGGGGGTGGTTGTGCGTCATGACTGTCAGTTTAGTAATAGAGACCCCTATGCTGGGCAATGCTGGTCTAACATGGCAAGAATCAGAAAACTGCCGCTGTGGGCCGGGCATGGTGGCTCACTTCTGTCATCCCAGCACTTTGGGAGGCCGAGGCGGGCGGATCACGAGGTCAGGAGTTCGAGACCAGCCTGACCCTGACCAACATGGTGAAACCCCATGTCTACTAAAAATACAAAAATTAGCCAGGCGTGGTGGCGGTACCTGTAAGCCCAGCTACTCAGGGGGCTGAGGCAGGAGAAACGCTTGAACCCGGGAGGCGGAGGTTGCAGTGAACCGGGATCACGATCGTGCCACCGCACTCCAGCCTGGGTGATAGAGAGAGACTCCGTCTCAAAACAAACAAACAAACAAACAAAAACTACCAGTGTGGGTCAAATCCAGCCCACCACTTGTTTTCGTCAGTAAGTTTTATTGAAATACAGCCACACCCATTTATGTACTGTCTAGGCCACTTTCCAACATCAACAGCAGAGCTGAGAGGCTGCAACAGAGAGCGCCTGGCTCAGAGCGTCGAAAATATTTACTCTCCGGCTCTTTACAGAAAAGTTCTGTTGATGGCTGGGTGCAGAGGCTCATGCCTGTGATCCCAGCACTTTGGGAGGCTGAGGTGGGAGGATCACCTGAGGCCAGTAGTTTAAGACCAGCCTGGCCAACATGGTGAAACCCCATCTCGATTAAAAATACAAAAATTAGCCAGGCGTGATGGGGAGTACCTGTAATGCCAGCAGAGGCTGAAGCACGAGAATCTCTTGAACTCGGGAGGTAGAGGTTGCAGTGAGCTGAGATTGCGCCAATGCACTCCAGACTGGGCGAGACAGTGAGACTCTGTCTCAAAAAAAAAAAAAAAAAAGAAAAAGAAAAAGAAGAGGTGTGTGGATGCCTCACAAGACAGAGCCCCAGAGCGCTACATTGCAACTTCAAGGCCTTTGACTCTTTTCTCTTCAAACTCCCTCTCTCTGAGCACCCTGTTAATATTTTTACGAAGGAACAAAAACAGCAGGGTCAACCGGGGAGGGGGGTGAAATGAGTTCTGCCTGGGGCGGGCTGGTTCTGGCCACGGAGACCCACCCTCCCCTCAGCCCGTCTCCAGGGGAAGGAGTGCCAGCGGGGGCAGACCCACCTCACTGTCGGGGGAGCAGAGACTGGCAGCTGGCCTGCCCCTGAGGTCCCTGCGGGGGCCGTGCTGTCACCTCGAACCCGCTGTCACGGGGCACGGAGCTGAGGCTTGCGCTCCCAGCGCCAGTGCCTGCACGCACACAGGTCACCCTGACTCCACCAAGTCAGCCCTGCAGCCTCCAGACGGTCAGACTTGCTGAGCTGGGACGGCCACTGCGTCCACGCAGCTCGATTTCCCAGACCCTGAGCTGCCTCGGGCACGGCTGTGTGGCGGGTGTGGAGATTCACAGAGCGCCCTGGTCTCTGAGGGTCACTTTGGTCCAGGGTCTCCTCCACTAGGCACTGCTGAGACGCCGCGGCTGGAGTGTTCTCTCGGGTGGGGCTGTGCTGGGCACTGCAGGATACTGATCAACGTCCCAGACCTCCACCCGCTCCATGCCAGGAGCCCTCGCCACCCCTCCCAGTTGTGACAACCACAAAGTCCCAACTTCACCAGGTGTCCCCTGGGGAACAGAATCACCCACCATGGACACCCCTTAGGCTACGGATTCCATGCCCCACCCCCATTCCGGCAAAGGGACTCTGCGTCCCAAGATCCTCGGCCCTGCTGAGGTCCCAGGAGGGGGCACACATTGAAATCCCCATCCTGAGATGGGAGGGAGAGAGGAGGTGAATCCCAGGAGCCGGGGGTCCCCCTGATTTCGGGAGTTTATTCTCGTGTCTGGTGTGAGCAGGGAGCAGACTCGGTATTTTTGCAAATAATTAAAGCAGGGTCTCTCCCCGTTGGCATTCAAGGATGAATCGTTCTCTGTGATCATCCTGGGCACACTGCAGGGTGCTGAGCAGCGTCCCTGGCCTCCACCCAGCCCATGCCAGGAGCTGCCCCTCTCTTAACTGTGACGACCACAAATCTGTGCCCACCTAGGTTTGAAACTCTCTGGCTGATCTCAGCAACCCACCTTCCACCAACTCCCAGCAGCTCAGGAGCCACAGCCTTTCTGATGACCAGCCTGGCAGTTGCAGGAAGGCCAAAGACCACCCCGGATCGCCCTGGACACCGGTGGCTCTGAGCCTCGGCCCGGCCAGCACCAGCCAATGCGTCCTTCACACCAGCCACAAGGACCCACCCCCAAGTGCTGACAAATAAGGTGGACAAGGCTCACGACAACGTTGGCTGGCCTGCCTTCTGCCTCACGCACTTCCCCCAGCTACAGCCACCTCTCCGCGACCCGGGAGCTGGGAAGGAGCCAGGCAGGGGAACATTCGCCCTGGCTGAGCTCCAAGGCCCGTCCAGGGGTCGTGAGTTTGAGGTCAGCCCTGAGGCAGGCAGGTGACATGGAACCCCAGAGAGACAACACCTGGCCCATTCAAAGGGCATCAGGGCGTCGCTCCTGCACCAGTGGGTGTGAAGCCCAATGTCAGCTCTTCCAACTACTCTAAGACAAGCTGGGAGATGTTCTATTGTAAAATCTCCTGATTTTTAGTTTCATTTTATTTTATTTTATTTATTTATTTTTTCTTTTAAGATGGAGTCTCCCTCTGTCACCCAGTGGCACAGTCTCGGCTCACTGCAACCCCTGCCTGCCAGGTTCAAGCAATTCTCCTGCCTCAGCCTCCCGAGTAGCTGGGACCACAGGCACCTGCCACCACACCCAGCTAATTTTTGTATTTTCAGTAGAGACAGGGTTTTGCCATGTGGGCCAGGCTGACCTCAAGTGATCCTCCTGCCTCGGCCTCCCAAAGCACTGAGATTGCAGGCGTGAGCCACCACTCCTGCCCTATTTTAAAATATTTTATAGAGATGGGGTCTCACTGTGTTGCCCAGGGTGGTCTAGAACTCCCAGCCTCAAGCAATCCTCCTGCTTCAGCCTCCCAAAGTGTTGGGATTACACGTGTGACGCCCGATTTTTTTTTTTTTTTTTTTTGAGACAGAGTCTCACTCTGTCATCCAGGCTGGAGTGCAGTGGCACGATCTTAGCTCGCTGCAAACTCCACCTCCCATGTTCAAGAAATTCTCCTGCCTCAGCCTCCCGAGTAGCTGAGATTACAAGCATGTGTCACCACACCCAGCTAATTTTTGTGTTTTTAGTAGAGATGGGGTTTCACCATGTTGGCCAGGCTGGTCTCAAACTCCTGGCCTCAAGTGATCCACCCACCTTGGCCTCCCAAAGTGCTGGGATTACATGCGTGAGCCACCTTGCCTGGCCTGTGACCCCTGATTTTTAAATGCTGGCAATAATTCAAAGTTTAAAGCCACTGGGTTCTAACTTGGCCAGATGACCAGTGTCAACACCAGCAGTGTGGACGTCACGTGCCCCCGATTCTCCCCAGAGCCCTGAACCCCAGACTATTCAAGAGCAAACATCATGGAAACGCACACTGGGGGACATTTTATAAAACTCCCGACGAGTCCTCCTCAAAACCACCAGGTCAGCCGGGCGCGGTGGTTCACGCCTGTAATCCCAGCACTTTGCGAGGCCGAGGCAGACGCATCACGAGGTCGGGGGATGGAGACCACCCTGGCTAACACGGTGAAACCCCGTCTCTACTAAAAAATACAAAAAATTAGCCGGGCGCGGTGGCGGGCACCTGTAGCCCCAGCTACTCAGGAGGCTGAGGCAGGAGAATGGCGTGAACCCGGGAGGCGGAGCTTGCAGTGAGCCGAGATCGTGCCACTGCACTCCAGCCTGGGCGACAGAGCAAGTCTCCGTCTCAAAAAAAAAAAAAAAAAAAAAAAAAAAACCCCACCAGGTCATCAAAACCAATGAGTCTGAGAAGTGTACCAGCAGAGTGTAAGGCGATGTGGGGAGTCAACGGCACGTGTGGTCCTGGAAAAACCAAGAAAATGGAAATAAAGGCGGGGCGCCGTGGCTCACCCCTGTAATCCCAGCACTTTGGGAGGCCGAGGCGGGTGGATCCCCTGAGATCAGGAGTTTGAGACCAGCCTGGCCAACATGGTGAAACCCCGTCTCCACTAAAAATATAAAAACTAGCCAGGTGTAGTGGCACACGCCTGTCATCCCAGCTACTCCAGAGGCTGAGGCACAAGAATTGTTTAAACCTGGGAGCCAGAGGTTGCAGTGAGCCGAGATCACCCCCACTGTACTCTAGCCTGAGCAACGGAGCGAGACTGTGTCTCAAAAAAAAAAAAGAAAAAAAAAATATATATATATACACACACACACACACACACACAATTGTATGTTTGAAATATACAAAAGCAGTACAGTCCACTCTTGAAGGGAATCAGAAAAGCCACACTGCTGGGAAAAGGGCAAGGTCTCCAAAAGTGACTGGTGATGTTTTTTGTTTTGTTTTCGTTTTGTTTTTTTGAGACAGAGTCTCGTTCTGTTGCCCAGGCTGGAGTGCAGTGGCACGATCTCAGCTCACTGCCACCTCCGCCTCTCGGGCTCAAGCGATCCTCCTGCCTCAGCTTCCCAAGTAACTGGGATTACAGGCGCCCACCACCATGCCCGGCTGATTTTTGTATTTTTAGTGCAGACGGGTTTTTACCATGTTGGCCAGGCTGGTCTCGAACTCCTGACCTCAGATGATCCACCCACCTCAGCCTCCCAGAGTGCTGGGATGACAGGCGTGAGCTACTGCGCCCGGCCTGCCAGGTGACTGTTCTAAAACACAGAGGACACCTGCTCCAATGCAAAGTCAGGGAGTATTGAAGAAAACAGAAATCTCCTTATTCGACGGTCATAACTTGCCTTTTCCCCCTCGACAGCGCCGACTCCATTGGGCGGCTTTTCTACATGGTCGAGTTTGAAAACGGTGCCATCGCACGTCACCAGAAACGGACTCGGTGAGAAAACAATGGTCTTTCGTAATGCATACCGTACTACTTTTCCCAAAACGGAACCGTCATGACGCCTCCCTCTCTGGCTGAGACTAGAATAGATAAAAATCCAGATTTTCACACACTCAGGACTGGTAATGTTTTAACACATGGAAGACGCGACAGGGTTACAGACTGCTTTAGATTCTCCAAACAAACCCGCAACGGCGCCAAGCGCTCCTAACAGTTGGACGTGTTCGTAAATGAACCCAAACAGATCACGTTCTCAGAGACGGAGGCACGCCAGAAATTCCCGCCGTGCCCCTGGAGAACGGACGGGTCTCTCATTCTCTGCAGCAGCGGATGACGAGTTAAACCCTGGAACCAGCCAGGAACAGCAGCAACGGCAGGGGCTGGGGAACGGGAATCTGGCTTTTATGGAACCTCCAGGCTCAAGGAGGGAAGGGACAGCTTTGTGACCAAGCCCGGTGTGATCCACCAAAAATCTGCAACCACAAAGACCAGGAAATGCTGGCAGGAGAGGTCGCTTGGCGGTAAAGAAGAAGGGAGCGTTATTTAGCAAACCAGGCTGGTTAAAGGGTAGAGAATATCAGATGTCACGGCCCCTCTGCAGAGGACAGTTCTGAAGGACAGCGATGACCTAAATTGGCTCCTATGAGGGACTGGTGCAGCAAACATTTCCCTAGGATCCTACAAGATACAAAGAAAACCCCATGAAAACAGAAGATATTCCTGACACCAGGGGTCTCAATAGGGCGGGGGAGGGGAGAGGATTCTGCCCCCAGGGGACACTGGGTGATTTCTGGGGATATCTGTGGTTTTCACGACTGGGGGGTGCTCCTGGTATGGAGTAGGTGGAGGCCAGGGACTCTGCTCAGCACCCTGCAGTGCCCAGGATGGCCCCACCCCAGAGAATGATCCAGCCTGAATATCCACAGCACCAGGCGGAAGAGACTCAAAGTTAATTATTTGGAAGGAAATGTTGAGCCAGATGCCTCAGAATGGGACCTTATTTGGAAACAGGGTTTTTGCAGATGGACTTATCATTAAGATGAAGTTGTGCCGGATTAAGATGAGCCCTAAATCCAATAACTGATGTCCTTATAAGACGAGGGAAATTTGGACACAGACCCACACAGGGAAGGGGGCTGTGTGAGGACGGAGGCAGAGACTGGAGCGATGTCACCAGCCAAGGGGCGCCAAGAATCGCCGGCCGCTTGCCAGATGCTGGAAGAGGCGGGAAGGATCCTCCCCGGGATTCTCTGGACTGGGAACGGCCCTGCCCACACCTTCATCTCAGACTTCTGGCTTCCAGAACTGCCAGATAATCCATTTCTGTGGTTTTGAGCCACGCAGGTTGAGGTCAATTTCCATGGGAGCCCTCAAATATCCAAACTTCACCCCACAGACACCCTCCTCTAGGCAGCCACATCCTGGCAGGTTCAGACACCCGCCTCGTAGACATGCACAGCCCCCAAGGAGCCAGACAGACATCGATTATCTAGAAGAGTCCATCAAACCCTCGGCGATATACCTCTGCCACCCAGGCTAGAGTGCAGTGGCACAATCTCAGCTCACTGCAACCTCCACCGCCTGGCTCAACCGATCCTCCCACCTCAGCCTCCCGAGGAACGGAACCACAGGCGCGTGCCATCATGCTTGGCTAATTTTTGTTTTTGTTTTCTATGGAGATGGGGTTTCACCATGTTGCCCAAGCTGGTGTCAAACTCCTAGACTCAAGTGATCCTCCCGCCTCGGCCTCCCATAATCCTGGGATTACAGGTGTGAGGCATCAGGCCCAGCCTCTTTGGTGATCTTCAGCAACATCTAGTTAGTTATTCTGCAGATGGGGGTTCAGGAGCTTGCACCACTTCCTAGACCTGGCTGGAGGAGTTGGGTGTAATTTTCAGCCGGGCGGTTGCAAGACTCAAAGACACGTGGGGCAGAAGGAAGCTATGCAGACAGCTTCCGGGGTTGCCGGGAAGAAAGGAGCCACTTGCCCCGACCTGCACATTCCCTCCCTGTTCGGGGCTGATTTCCACCCAGGCAGGACTCCCGACTCCCAGAGAATCTCAAAGCAAGGCGTTCTCCTGGCCGTGATCCGGCTCTCAGCTCTAAAGGGACTCCACACCTTTATTACAGACCCAAATCTGTGTCACCACCACAGACGAAAGACGGCCGCTTAATTACACTTGCGTATGTGCTCGCAAGAAGTCTTCCAGGGAGCAGGATCTGGGAACGTCCTCTGGAGACAGGGCCTTCCGGGCGGTGCTGAGCTCGGTGTTGTCGGAACACGGGGGCTGAATCTAATCTATCAGAAGGATGCCACAGGGGAGCGGAACATTCCATGTTTGTTTGTTTGTTTTTGCTTGGATCCCTTTCTATACAACCATGGTTCTCAAGCAGGGATCCTTCTGGGCCCCAGGGGATGCTGGGTGGTGTCTGGGGGCATTTGTGGCTGTTATGACTCAGGGATGCTCCTGGTGTGCAGTGGGTGGAGGCCAGGGATGCTGCTCAGCACCTTGCAGTGCCCAGGACAACCCCACCCTAGAGAATGACAGCCCTGAATCCCAAGGAGGAGAGACTCCACCTTAATTATTTGGAAAAAGATTGAATCTGCTCCCTGTTCACACCAGACACCAGAAAAAACTCCCAATGGGGTGGACAGCAGAAACCAGGGGGACCCCCAGCTCCTGGGATTCTCCTCCTCTCTCCCTTCCCACTCAGGGTGTGGATTACAATGCGTGCAGGCTCCTGGTACCTCAGGAGGACAGAGGATCATGAGACGCAGAGTTTCTTGGGGGTCTGTGGAATCCCCTAACCCCAGGGGTCTCACCTGGGGGTGATTCTGCCCCCATGGGGTACTGGGCAATGTCTGGGGAAATCCTTGGCTGTCGCGACTCGGAGTGTCCCTAGCATATAGTGGGTGGAGGCCAGGGACGCTGCTCAGCCCCCTGCAGCACCCAGGACGGCCCCATCCCAGAGAATGATCTGGCCCCAAGGTCCACAGTGACAGAGAGTGATAACCGCTGCCATTAGCTATAGGGCTGACTGTAGCTACATGCATATCATCCCACAAACATGGTGTGACTGTTCCTCTGACTCAAAGGACAAAGCCAGTCTCCCAAGCTTTCTAACCCTGCCACCTGTGCTGACCACCAGTGGCCTCTGTGTGGATGTTAGTTAGGGGTCAGCAGCCTTAGGAAAACAGCACACCAGGCATCCAGACCTTCCACTGTGGGCCCTCAGTGGAAGAGGAGGTGGCGGTGGCCAACACCAACACTGTCACAGCAAGGAACACAGGAGTGGATGTGACTGTGGCCACTTCCATCTCAGGGCACATGCTACATTGAGGAAGTAAAACCTGGGGGAGCAAGATATGTAAGAAGTGAAAGGTGACTTGTAGAATGTTCTGGAATCTTCCAAAAGCTTCTGGAAACTTCCAGAATTTTCTGAAATATAGTAAGTATTGTGGCATAGCAAGGCTTTGGATTTGGAAGCTGCTGGGCTTGGGCACGGAGTCAAAAGAGTAACAGAGGAACAGCCACGGAATGCAAACTTCCAGGGATGACATGGCTGCCACACGGTGGGCAGGTGGGTCGCAGCCACTGTACACAGGTCACACTTGGCTCTTTGAACTCAGTCACCTATTATGGGTGGAGGAACCAAATCCTGGGAAGGGGTAATAGATGCATACGGGTTCAGTTTCCCCATCCACAACACAGGGAGAAGAATCAGATGAGGTGTCCAGTCTCGGGGGGTCCCGGGCAGCAGGCAGTGCCCCCAAGACCATTATCTCCAACCCTGATCCTGCCAAGCCCCAGCCTGGTAACTGCTTCTCTCAAGGGTCCCAGCTCTCAGAGCTAGGAGTAGCCTTCAAAGCCAGGTCTACACCCCATGGCAACAGAATCTCTTCCCTAGCCCATGCCCCAGCCCACCCATCCTCTGTCACGCAGTCTTCAACGATCGGAAACCAACAGCTTCCCATGACGGTCCCTCCTATTTCCAGACAAGCCTGATTCCAGAGCCAGCCCGGCCAAGCTACGGCTCCTATCCCATCTCCCCAAGAACAGACTTCATCATTTCCTCAATCTGGTCCATGCCCATGGTGTCCATGAGGAAAAATAACAACATAAATAACATATAGTATAGTGCTAATTTTCTGGAGACAGGATCTTGCTCTGTTGCCCAGGCTGGAATGCAATGGTGCAATCGTCGCTCACTGCAGCCTCAGCTACCTAGGCTTCCAAGCAATCCTCCTGCCTCAGCCTCCCAAGCAGCTGGGACCACAGGCGTGCACCACCACATCTGGCTAGTTTTTAATAATTTTTTGTAGAGATAGAGTCTCACTATGTTGCCCAGGCTGGTCTCGAACTCCAGGGCTCAAGCAATCCTCCCACCTCAGCCTCCCAAAGTGCTGGGATTACAGGCATGAGCCACCACACCCAGCCAATACTAATATTAATACATAATATATTGAATAATATTAGCAGTGATTCCAGCAATAACAGTGATAACCAGGACCACCACCCATCCAGGTCACAGCCTCGTCCATCTCAATCTTTTCAACGACCCTAGGAAGTGATTCCTATCCTGTCTGACACACAAGGAAACAGAAAGGTTCCATGTTTTGTTCAAAGTTCACACAGAAAGAAAGTCACATGGTGGCTAAGTAGGCATTCTAAATCCAACGCCTCACCATGACTACATTCCAGAAAACTCTAGAAGGTTCTTGGAGTTTCTAGAAGGTTGCAGAAGATTCCAGAAGCCTCCATGATTCGCCGCCTTTCACTTCCTACATATCCTATTCCCTCAGGTCCCACTTCCTCAAAGCAGGACAGAATTTTCAACCCATTGCACTCCCATCTGCATCTTTACCTTACTCGTATTAACTCCAGGCACCAGGTAGCAACTTCCTAAATTACCTGGGGTTGGCAAGAACTAAATCAAAGACGTGCTCTGCTTAGCAGTCCCAGATGTGAAGGAACTCAAACCCCAGTGCCAGAGTCCCTTAAAACAGGACCAGTCAGTGTCCACAGCTCTACTAGGCTTGACCCACTGGAGAAAGATGAGAAACTCACAGGGAGAAAAACAGTCTAAGACTGTCAGCCAGGCATGGAGGCTAACACCTGTAATCCCAGCCCAGCCCCTTGGGAGGCTGAGGAGGGAGGATCGCTTAAGCCCAGGACTTGGAGCAGCCTGGGAATCATAGTAAGACCCTGTCTCTATTTTTTTTTTTTTTTTTTTTGAGACAGAGTCTCACTCTGTCGCCCAGGCTGGAGTGCAGTTGTGCAATCTCGGCTCACTGCAACCTCCACCTCCCGAGTTCAAGCGATTCTCCTGCCTCGGCCTCCCAAGGTGCTGGGATTACAGGCACCTGTCATCATGCCCAGCTAATTTTTGTATTTTTAGCAGAAATGTGGCTTTACCAGCTTGGCCAGGCTGGTCTCAAACTCCTGACCTCAGGTGATCCACCTGCCTCGGTCTCCCAAAGTGCTGGGATTACAGGCATGAGCCACCTTGCCCAGCCACCTGTCTCTATTTTTAAAAATTTTTTTAAATTTAAAAACTAAAAATTAAAAGCTCTGAAAATAGACCACATAGACCAACAGTGGGTGTTTTGGTAAAATACACTTAACACAAAATTTACAATATATATATATTTTTTTTGAGACGGAGTTTCCTTCTTGTTGCCCAGGCTGGAATGCAATGGTGAGATCTCAGCCCACCACAACCTCTGCCTCCCTGGTTCAAGCGATTCTCCTGCCTCTGCCTCCTGAGAAGCTAGGATTACAGGCATGTGTCACCACACCTGGCTAATTTTGTATTTTGGTAGAGACGGGATTTCTCCATGTTGGTCAGGCTGGTCTTGAACTCTGGACCTAATTCGTTTCTTTTTTGAGACAGGGTCTTGCTCTGCTGCCCGGGCTGGAGTGCAGTGGTGGATCACAGCTCACTGCAACCTCCATCTCCCGAGCTCAGGTGATCCTCCCGTCGAACCCCCCTGAGTAGCTGGGATTACAGGTGTGCCCCAGCAGGCCTGGCTAATTTTTATTTTTTGTAGCAACGAGGTCTCACTATGTGGCCCAGGCTGGTCTCCAACTTTTTTTATTTTATTAATTTATTTATATTTTTCAGACAGAGTCTCGCTCTGTCACCCAGGCTGGGGTGCAGTGGCGCGATCTCGGCTCACTGCAAGCTCCACCTCCTGGGTTCACGCCATTCTCCTGCCTCAGCCTCCCAACTAGCTGGGACTATAGGCGCCCACGACCATGCCCAGCTAATTTTTTTGTATTTTTAGTAGAGACAGGGTTTCACCGTGTTAGCCAGGATGGTCTCGATCTCCTGACCTCGTGATCCACCTGCCTCGGCCTCCCAAAGTATTTTATTTTATTTTTTTGAAACGGAGTCTTGCTCTGTTGCCCAGGCTGGAGTGCAGTGGCGCGATCTCAGCTCACTGCAAGCTCCACCTCCCAGGTTCAAGTGATTCTCCTGCCTCAGCCTCCCTAGTAGCTGGGACTAGGCGCTGGCCACCACGCCCGGCTAACTTTTTGTACTTTTAGTAGAGACGGGGTTTCATCATATTAGCCAGGATGGTCTCGATCTCCTGACCTTGTGATCCACCCGCCTTGGCCTCCCAAAGTGCTGGGAACACTAGCGTGAGCCACCTCACTGGGCCAGATCTTTCTTGTGCAGTGTTTGTGTGGACGTAGGCTTTCCTTTCCCTCAGGTGTACACCTAGCAGTGGACTCACAGGGCCGAGTGGAAACACTGTATGTAACCACTTCAGGAACTGCCAAGCTGTTTCCAGAGCAGCCATACCACGTTACACTCCCAGCAGTGACACATGGGGGTCCCGACGTTTCTACATCGCCATGAGCCCTTGTGATTTTTTTTTTTTTTTAATTCTAGCCATCCTACTGGGTGTGAAGTGGTATCTCACGATGGCTTTGATTTGCATTTCCCTGATGGCTGACGTGGAGCATGTTTTCAAGTGAAACCCATAGCTTTTGTTTCTTTGTTTGTTTTTGTTTGAGATGGAGTCTTGCTCTGTCGCTCAGGCTGGAGTGCAGTGGCGCCATCTTGGCTCACTACAACCTCTGCCTCCTGGGTTCAAGGGATTCTCCCGCCTCAGCCTCCCGGGTAGCTGGGGTTACAGGTGTGCATCACCATGCCTGGCTAACTTTGTATTTTTAGCAGGGACTGGGCTTCACTATGTTGGTCAGGCTGGTCTTGAACTCCTCACCTCAGGTTATCCACCCACCTCAGCCTCCCAAAGTGCTGGGATTACAGGCATGAGCCACCGCACCTGGCCTGAAGCTGGCAATTTTTAACATGAGGAGGCCTGGCATAATCGACTCCACAGTCAGAAGGAAGCTGGAGTTTCACCTGGAAAAATGTGCAAGGAAACATGGCTGGTTCTGTCATGGAGGCAAAAGAGTTTGTGCAAAACGTAGACAGAGCTGTCTCATAAAAGAGCTACCGGGTGAGCTGGGCGCAGTGGCTCACGCCTGTCATCTCAGCACTTTGGGAGGCCGAGGCAGGTAGATCGCGAGGTCAGGAATTCGAGACCAGCCTGGCCAACATAGTAAAACCCCGTCTCTACTAGAAATACAAAAATTGGCCAGGTATGGCAGCGCTCACCTGTTGTCCCAGCTACTCAGGAGGCTGAGGCAGGAGAATCACTTGAACCTGGGAGGCGGAGGTTGCAGTGAGCCGGGATCGCACCACTGCACTCCAGGCTGGATGACAGGGAGACTCAGTCTCAAAAAAAAAAAAAAAAAAAAAAAAAAAAAAAAAAAAAAAAAAAAAAAAGCCAGGCACGGTGGCTCAGGCATGTAATCCTAGAACTTTGGGAGGCTGAGGCAGGTGGATCACAAGGTCAGGAGATCAAGACCATCCTGGCTAACACGGTGAAACCCCATCTCTACTAAAAACACACACACACAAAAATTAGCCCGGCGTGGTGGTGGACACCTGTAGTCCCAGCTACTCGGGAGGCTGAGGCAGGAGAATGGCGTGAACCCGGGAGGCAGAGCTTGCAGTGAGCCGAGATCGTGCCCCTGCACACCAGCCTGGGCGACAGAGCGAGACTCCATCTCAAAAATAAATAAATAAATAAAGAGTTACAGGGAGGCAGGGGTCGTCCCTGCCCCGACTCCCACTCCATCTGGTGAAGTCTCCCGCTCCGTGCCATCTGAAGACAGAGCCTCGGTTTCCTCATCTGAAGACAGAGCCTCAGGGGCACTGCCAGGGGTTGCTCTGGGGATAATTGTGGCCCTGGGGTGAGGGGGCGATGGGATATCTGCAGCTGCAACTGTGGGAGTGAGGGAGGCATTCAAATGACAGTCCACTGCATTCTAGAAGATTCCATCCTGGGCTCAGTGAATAAGGACTCCTGACCAGGTGCGGTGGCACATGCCTGTAATCCCAGCATTTGGGGAGGCCTAGGTGGGTGGATCACCTGAGGTGAGGAGTTCAAGACCAGCCTGGCCAACATGGTGAAACCCCGTCTCTACTAAAAATACAAAAATTAGCTGGCCATGGTGGTGCGCACCTGTAGTCCCAGTTACTCGGGAGACTGAGGCGGGAGAATTGCTTGAACCCGGGAGGCAGAGGTTGCAGTGAGCGGAGATCATGCCTCTGCACTCTAGCCTGGGTGACAGAGCAAGAATCCGCCTCATAATAAATAAATAAATAAATAAATAAATAAATAAATAAATAGAGATGGTTTCTCACTACGTTGTCCCAGGCCAGCCTGGGTGGGAAGTCAGGCTGGTCTCGAACTCCTGACCTCAGGTGATACGCCTGCCTCGGCCTCCCAAAGTGCTGGGATTACAGGCGTGGGCCACCTCGCCCAGCCAAGTCTCCCATCTCTAATTTTTTTAAAAAGACCCTTTTCCCCGGAATAGTTGCTAGATACTCTCCACGCCTTTTGTGTGGTCTTCTTACCTGGTCTTGAGGTAGGAGCCTCTTCTACAGATAAAGCAAACAAAAACAATGCTCAGGCCAAAAAAGAAGATGCCGGCTCCCATAAAGACTAGCAGAGGGGAGGCGGGTGGGAGTCCAGAAGCTTCAAGATGTCACTGAAGCACAAGGTGACATCAGACAGGGAGAAGAAATGGGGGAGCCGGAGCAGGCGGAGATGGTGAAAGCCTGAACCGAGGGCATTCCAGGTGAGGAGAAAAATGAGAGAGAGACCCTGGAGAAGGAGGGAGGGGAATGAACTGAGCTGTGAGAAAACTGCCCGGGGCTGACCGGCTCTTACGCAGGGACAGGCCAGCTCGGGCAGGGATGGGCTTGCTGCTGGGAGGTGCCCGTGCAGAAACAACAAAGGAGCTCCTGCAGGGGCTGGCCAGGGAGCTGGTGGACAGCATCGGCCAGAGGAGCTCAAATCCTCCCTCAGCCCCAAGGGACCGAGCTACAAAAGCAGTGTCAAATGGACAAAAGTCCCACCGGGCACAGAAGCGCGACCAGCAAGTCTATAGGTTTAAAAATAAATGGTGGGGCCGGGCGCCGTGGCTCACGCCTGTAATCCCAGCACTTTGAGAGGCCGAAGCCAGGCAGATCACTTGAGGTCAGGAGTTCGAGACCAGCCTGACTTTTTTTTTTTTGAGAAGGAGTCTCGCTCTGTCTCCCAGGCTGGAGTGCAATGGTGTGATCTCAGCTCACTGCAACCTCCACCTCCTGGGTCCAAGCGATTCTCCTGCCTCAGTCTCGTGAGTACCTGGGATTACAGGCTCCCACCATCACGCTCGGCTGATTTTTGTATTTTTAGTTTAGACGGGGTTTCACCATGTTGGCCAGGATGGTCTCGATCTCCTGACCTTGTGATCCGCCTGCCTCGACCTCCCAAAGTGCTGGGATGACAGGCGTGACCCACCGCGCCTGGCCCGCACCAGTGCTATTGATGGCGAACGTTGACACGCTCCTATTGATGGAGACCCCAAAGTGGCAGCGACGCAAGTGGCCCTGGACGGAAGCGTGGATTAACATAGCGTGGTCCACACACACCCTGGAGTACGATCCAGCCTTCAACAACAGGAAGTCCTGACACAGGCCTTGGTGCAGATGCACTTTGAGGACCTCAGTCTCAGTGAGAGAAGCCAGGGCACAGAAGAACACATCCTATGCGATCCACTCCTAAGAGGTCCCTAGAGCCCTCAGGTTCACAGAGACGGAAAGCAGGATGGGGGCCGGGCACGGCAGCTCGCGCCTGTAATCCCAGCACTTTGGGAGGCCGAGGCGGGCAGATCACTTGAGGTCAGGAGTTCAAGACCAGCCTGGCCAACATGGAGAAACCTCGTCTCTACTAAAAATACAAAAATTGGATGGGTGTGGTGGCGCACACCTGTAATCCCAGCTACTCGGGAGGCTGAGGCAGGAGAATCGCTTGAACCCCGGAGGCAGAAATTGCAGTGAGCCGAGATTGTACCACTGCACTCCAGCCTGGGCGACAGAGCGAGACTCCGTCTCAAAAAAAAAAAAAAAAAAAGTTTAAAAATCAGCCGGGCGTGGTGGCATGCACCTGCGGCCCCAGCTACTTTGGGAGGCTGAGACAGGAGGATGGCTGGAACCCGGGAGGCAGAGGCTGCATTGAGCTGTGATCGCACCACTGCACTCCAGCCTGGGTGACAGAGGGACACCCTGTCTCAAAGTGAAATAAGGGAGGCAAAACAAAACAAAGTGGGCGAGAGTCAGAGATGGGGGACAGGGTGGGAAGTAATGAGGTCCTGTGCAGCGTGTGCCAAACGTCAGATCCCCAGTAACATCCGTGACCGCCCGGTCTCCTCCTCCCGCGACCAGGGCCTGGTGGGCAGGGGACGGCCTTGAACACCCAGCGACACCCTGCCGTTGTTTGCCCGGTGAAAAGAGGCCACTAAGAAAAGGGCCTTGGCCAAACAAAGGGCCCTATTCACTGTCCCCGAGAGAGGAGGGCCTGGGCTCTTTCTCTCCAGAGCCCTTCTGTCCCGGCCCAGTTTCGCTTTCCAAGGACACTCCAACCCCACCTCAGCCCCCACCGATATCCTGCTTTCCAGCAATCCTCTGCTTTTCCCAGACACTTTATCAGCAGGAGAACGTGGACCCAGGGGTGTCACCGCGGTCCCAGAGGCCGGGGGCGGGAAGTGCCGGTGGTCAGGCAGTTTCCCAGCCGTGTGTGGTCTCTGTCTCAGCCTTTTTTTTTTTTTTTTTTTGAGACAGAGTCTCGCTCTGTCACCCAGGCTGGAGTGCAATGGCGCGATCTCAGCTCACTGCAACCTCCGCCTCCCGCGTTCAAGCGATTCTCCTGCCTCAGCCTCCCGAGTAGTTGGGATTACAGGCGTCCGCCACCACGCCCGGCTAATTCTTGTATTTTTAGCAGAGATGGGGTTTCACCACATTGGCCAGGCTGTTCTTAAACTCCTGGCCTCAAGTGATCCACCCACCTCAGCCTCCCAAAGTGCTGGGGTTACAGGCGTGAACCACCGCGCCCGGCCTCCCCACTCCTTTTTAAAAATGTCACATCTCAGGCAAAGCTATGCTCAACATCCCGGCCGGGCGCCTGCTTGCTTCAGTCTCCAGCACCGGGATCCCGGCCAATCCCCCCAACACATTTGGGACCGACAGGACGCATATGTCTCCAGTCAGAAGGGAGCTGGCTCTCCCAGGCTGTCTTCAGCGTTTGCTGCCAAGATGGGGAAGACGACGCGTTTCCAACACCCTGAAACGATCCTTTTGTGCGGTGGGGTCAAAAGAGAAGTTTCCTTTTTTTTTTTTTTTTTTTTGAGACAAGGTCTGGCTCTGTCACCCACACTGGAGTATAGGGGCATGATCTTGGCTCACTGCAGCCTCAACTTCCTGGGCTCAAGCAATCCTCCTGCCTCAGCCTCCCAAGTAGCTGGGATCACAGGCATGCGCCACTACACTCAGCTAATTTTTTCCTCTTTTTTGTAGAGATGGGGTCTTCCTATGTTGCCCAGGCTGGTCTCAAGCTCCCGGGCTCAAGCAATCCTCTCACCTGGCCTTCCAAAGTGCTGGGGTTAGGCTGGGCGTGGTGGCTCACGCATGTAATCCCAGCACTTTGGGACGCCGAGGCAGGTGGATCACCTGAGGTCAGGAGTTCAAGACCAGCCTGGTCAACATGGAGAAAACCCGTCTCTACTAAAAATACAAAATTGGGCGTGGTGGCACATGCCTGTCATCCCAGCTACCTGGGAGGCTGAGGCAGGAGAATCTCTTGAGCCTGGGAAGTGGAGGTTGTGGTGAGCCAAGATCACACCATTGCACTCCAGCCTGGGCAACAAGAGTGAAACTCTGTCTCAAAATAATAATAATAGTAAGAAGAAGAAGAAGAAGAAGGAGGAGGAGGAGGAGGAGGAGGAGGAGAGGAGGAAGAGGGAGAGGAAGAAGAAGAAGGAGGAGGAGGAGAGGAGGAGGAAGAGGAAGAGGAAGAAGAAGAAGAAAAGGAAGGAAGAAGAAGAAGGAGAAGGAGAAGGGGAAGAAGAAGGAAAGCTGGAATGACAGGAGTGAGCCACCAGCCCGGCCAAGAAGCTTAAATCATGATGCGAAGATGAAAAGCAAAGTTTGCAAGACGAAGGATGGAGTTGGTTTCAGTGTTCTGGGGAGGTGGGGAGTTCCCTCAGCAAGAATGACCTCAGAGTAGCTGGCAGGTGGGCTAAGGCCACCTGGGCTGGGAGAACCAGGTTAACAGCACCAATAGGAAGTCACCAGGGTCTCAAGGACCCCCAAGAAGGAGAGAGCAACAGGGCATCTCACTCCTACATGTCTTTCCCAAAATCCGTAACCCCGGTCTGATCACGAGAGAAATATCTGACAAACCTAGATCAGAAGTAAGTCTCACAATACCCAGCCGGTCCTCCTAAGACCGTCTGGGTCATGAGAGGCAAGGAACGTCTAAGACATGGTCCCAACCCGGAGAAAGTCCCGGAGACGAGCCGGCTAAATGTCAGGTGGGATTCTTGATGGGGTCCTCGGGCAGGAAAGGATATTAGGGGAAGTTTAATGATATTTGAATAAAGTGTGGAGTTTAGTTAACAGAAACGAACCCACTGTTAGCCGGGCGCAGTGGCTCATGCCTGTCCTCCTAACACTTTGGGGGCCTGGGGTTGGAGAATCGCTTGAGTTCAGGAGTTCGAGACCAGCCTGGGCAACATAGTGAGACCTCATCTCTACAAAACAAAAATTAGCCAGCCGTGGTACTGCACGCCTTTGGTCCCAGCTACTCAGGAGGCTGAGGTGGGAGGCTCGCTTGAGCCCGGGAGTTGGAGGCTGCGTGAGCCATGATCATGCCGCTGCACTTAGCCTGGGTGACAGAGTAAGACTCTGTCTCAAAAAAAAATTTAATTCAAATTTTAAAAAATATTTTTTAATGGCAAAGACCACATTTACATTTGTACCAACCTAATAAATACATAAAATAAATAAATAGATGAGAAAAAATTAAACAAAAATAAAAATAATGCAGAAAAAACACCAAAATGCCCATCATACTATACATAGCACCAGGCTATAGGGGAAAAAAAATAATTATATATAATTGTTCCCAAATCATTAAACCCTCCTCATCATGGAGGCTATAGGAATAAAAGCTCCTAACAAGACCATATTTGGTGGCCTCCCAGCACTTTGGGAGGCCGAGGCGGGTGGATCACCTGAGGTCAGGAGTTCGAGACCAGCCTGGCCAACATGGTGAAACCCCGTCTCTACTAAAAATACAAAAATTAGCTTGGTGTGGTGGTGGACGCCTGTAATCCCAGCTACTCAGGAGGCTGAGGCAGGAGGATCACTTGAACCTGGGAGGCAGAGGTTGCAGTGAGCCGAGATGGCACCATTGCACTCCAGCCTGGGCTACGGAGTGAGACTCCAACTCAAAAAAATATATATGTGTATATATATTTTTTAAATATTTAAAAAATATTTTTAAAAATATTTAGCCGGGTGCAGTGGCTCAAGCCTGTAATCCCAGCACTTTGGGAGGCCGAGACAGCTACTCGGGAGGCTGAGGCAGGAGAATGGCGTGAACCTGGGAGGTGGAGCTTGCAGTGAGCTGAGATCCGGCCACTGCACTCCAGCCTGGGTGACAGAGCAAGACTCCGTCTCAAAAAAAAAAAAAAAAAAAAAAAATTTAAATATATATAAAATATATAATATATAGGCCGGGCGCGGTGGCTCAAGGCTGTAATCCCAGCACTTTGGGAGGCCGAGACGGGCGGATCACGAGGTCAGGAGATCGAGACCATCCTGGCTAACACGGTGAAACCCCGTCTCTACTAAGAAATACAAAAAACTAGCCGGGCGAGGTGGCAGGCGCCTGTAGTCCCAGCTACTCGGGAGGCTGAGGCCGGAGAATGGCGTGAACCCGGGAGGCGGAGCTTGCAGTGAGCTGAGATCCGGCCACTGCACTCCAGCCTGGGCTACAGAGCGAGACTCCGTCTCAAAAAAAAAAAAAAAAAAAAAAAATATATATATATATATATATATATATAAAATATATAAAATATATACAAAATATGAAACTATATTTAAAATATAAAAATATATATATCAATATTTAAAATTTTTGTTTTTAAATTTTAAAAAATTTTTAAATTATGTGTATATATATATATATACTCGATGCAATTCTCTGAAGTTAACTGTTAGAGCTCTGACAACACAGAGGCTGAAATGACATGACAAATGCTAAAGTACAAAGTTCCAAGATCAAGTCCCAGCAAGACCACTAACTCGTGAAACTGCCAGGCCTTAGTTGCCAACCGTAAAGCAGGCGAGATGAACTCGAGGGCCAACACGCTTCTTCGGTAAGAGTCCGGACACCCAGTGTTTTCAGCCTTGCAGTGGAGCCACTCTCTGTGGCAGTGACTTAACTACACCGTGGCAGAAGAATGCCCAGAGCTGTGTGCCAATAAAACATTATTTCTGGACACTAAAATCGGAATGCCATATAATTGTCATGTGTCACGGCCTTTTCTTTTGACTTTTGTTTTTTGCTTCTTTTGGCAGCGGGCAGAAGGGAGGTTGCCTTTGACTTTTTTTTCCCAACCATTTAAAAATGGAGGCCGGGCACGGTGGCTCACGTCTGTAATCCCAGCACTTTGGGAGGCTGAGGCGGGAGGATCACTTGAGGTCAGGAGTCTGAGACCAGCCTGGCCAACGTGGCGAAACCCCGTCTCTACTAAAAATACAATAATTAGCTGGGTGTGGCGTCGGGCGCTTGTAATCCCAGTTACTTGGGAGGCTGAGGCAGGAGAATGGCTTGAACCAGGAGGCAGAGTTTGCACTGAGTCAAGATCGCGCCACCGCACTCCAACCTAGGCGACAGAATGAGATTCTGTCTCAGAAAAGTAAAATAAAATAAAAATAAAAATGAGATAATCATTCTTAGCCCACGGGCCATATATAAAACCAGGCTGTGGGCCAGAGACGGCCCAAGGGCGGTGGTTACTGACTGCTGGACTGGACGTACTCTAAGCCCCTTTCTCAGCTGCCTTTTTAAGATTCTCTGATTCCAAATCCACCTGAGGTTTTCAATTTCAACCTGTTGGCTCAGTTCTTTTTTTTTTTTTTTTCTTCTTCTCAAGACAAGGTCTTGCTCTGTTGCCCGGGCTGCAGTGCAATGGCACAATCCCGGCTCACTGCAGCCTCCACCTCCCAGACTCAAGCAATCCTCCCACCTCAGCCTCCCAAGTAGCTTGGGTTACAGGCACACACCACCACGCCCAGCTAAGTTTTGTGTTGTTAATAAAGACGGGTTTTCACCATGTTGGCCAGGCTGGTCTCAAACTCCTGACCTCAAGCGATCCTCCCACCTCAGCCTCCCGAGTAGCTGGGGTTACAGGCATGCACCACCACACCCAGTTAAGCTTTGTATTGTTAATAAAGATGGGGTTTCACCATGTTGGCCAGGCCGGTCTCGAACTCCTGACCTCAAGTGATCCTCCCACCTCAGACTCCCAAAGTGCTGGGATTACAGGTGTGAGCCACCGCGCCCAGCCAGGGCAGTGAAACTATACGATACCACAATGGTGGACACATATCCTCACACCCTTCTCCAAACCCATAGAATCTTCAACACCAAGAGTGAACTCCAATAGAGCCTGGGGACTCTGGGTGACAATGATGTGTCAACGTGGGTTCATCCATTGTGATGATAACAAATGCACCATTCTGGTACGGGGTGCTGGTGGTGGGGGAGGCTGTGTGTGTGGGTTGCAGGGGGGGATGTATGGGAACTTTCTGTTCTTACCGCTCAATTTTGCTGTAAACCTAAAATAGCTCTAAAAAAATAAAGTCTATTTAAAAACCCAAAAGTATCTTTGTACTTTAATGCAATCACAGAATCATAAAATCTTATTAGAAATGGTTTAGGCTGGGCTCAGTGGCGCATGTCCGTAATCCCAGCACTTTGGGAGGACGAGACTGGAGGATTGCTTGAGCTCAGCAGTTCGAGACCAACCTGGGCAACATGGCGAGACCCCATCTCTACTAAAAATGGAAAACTTAGCCAGTCATGGTGTTACGTACTTATAGTCCCAGCTACTCAGGAGGCTGAGGTGGGAGGATCACTTGAGCCTGGGAGGCAGAGGCTGCAGTGAACCAAGATTGCACCACTACACTCCAGCCTGGGCAACAAAGCAAGACTCTTTCTCCAAAAAAATAAAAATTAAAAAAAATAATAAAAGGGCCGGGCGCGGTGGCTCAAGCCTGTAATCCCAGCACTTTGGGAGGCCGAGACGGGCGGATCACGAGGTCAGGAGATCGAGACCATCCTGGCTAACACGGTGAAACCCCGTCTCTATGAAGAAATACAAAAAACTAGCCGGGCGAGGTGGCGGGCGCCTGTAGTCCCAGCTCCTCAGGAGGCTGAGGCAGGAGAATGGCGTAAACCCGGGAGGCGAAGCTTGCAGTGAGCTGAGATCCGGCCACTGCACTCCAGCCTGGGCAACAGAGCGAGACTCCGTCTCAAAAAAAAATAAAAATAAAAATAAAAAAATAATAATAATAATAAAAGGAAGAGTCGGGTGCAGTGGCTCATGCCCGTAATCCCAGCATGTTGGGAGGCCGAGGTGGAAGGATCACTTGAGGTCAAGAGTTTGAGACCAGCCTGGCCAACATGGTGAAACCTCTTCTCTACTAAAAAATACAAAAATTGGCCAGGTATGGTGGTGCACACCTGTAGTCCCAGCTACTCAGGAGTATGAGGCAGGCGGAGTGCTTGAACCCAGGAGGTGAAGGTTGCAGTGAGCCAAGATCGTACCACTGCATTCCAGCCTGGACAACAGAACGAGACTCTGTCTCAAAAAAATTAAGATAAAATAGGCCGGGCGCGGTGGCTCACGCCTGTAATCCCAGCACTTTGGGAGGCCAAGGCGGGCGGATCACGAAGTCAGGAGATCGAGACCATTCTGGCGAACACGGTGAAACCCCGTCTCTACTAAAAATACAAAAAAAAAAAAAAAAAAAAAAATTAGCCGGGCATTGTGACGGGCGCCTGTAGTCCCAGCTACTCGGGAGACTGAGGCAGGAGAATGATGTGAACCTGGGAGGCGGAGCTTGCAGTGAGCGGAGACCGCGCCACTGCACTCCCAGCCTGGGAGACAGAGCGAGACTCCGTCTCAAAATAAAATAAAATAAAATAAAAAATTAAAAAATTAAAAAATTAAGATAAATCAAAATAAAAGAAAAAGAAATTATTTAGACCAGTGATTCTCAACTAGGGACGTTTCTGCCTACGGGGAGCCCTGGGCAATATGACGGGGGAGCTCCTGGCATGGAGTGGGTGGAGTCCAGAGACACCGCTCAGCACCCAGCAATGCCCAAGACAGCCCCACCCCAGAGAAGGATCCAGCCCCAATGCCCACAGTCCCCGGGCAAGAGATCCTACTTTATCCAGGTCTCACCACTTCAATAACAATACACTTAACATTTACAGAGTGCTTTACAATTCCCAGTGCATCCCTGCAGTACGTGGCCAGGGCCAGGCGTTCCCACCCTGTTTTACAGACCAGGAGTGGTCGGGGCACTTCTCAGGGGGGCTGCGTGGTCACCTGTGGCCTCTCTGCCCCCCGGGGGTTCTGGGAGGGACATGAACTCAAAATTCCCACTTCCTTCTGCAGCCTCCTGCGCTCCCAGGGGCCCCTGCAGGCACAGAGTTCTCCACTGGTTGTGGGATGGTGCACGTGTAATTTTTCTGTAGCTGGGAAAAGGCAGGAGGGAGGAGGGGGAAGCAGGAAGGGATTTAGCACCTGGGATCACACAGTCCGGGAAAAGCCTGACTCTCACCGCACGCAGGGGACGAAGGCGTTGGGGGTTACACTGTGAACCCCTCCAAAGGAACGGTCCATGACCCAACCCCGCACACCTGGGACTGGGAGCTTATTTAGAATTTTTTTTTTTTTTTTTTTTTTGAGACGGAGTCTCGCTCTGTCACCCAGGCTGGAGTGCAGTGGCCGGATCTCAGCTCACTGCAAGCTCCGCCTCCCGGGTTCACGCCATTCTCCTGCCTCAGCCTCCCGAGTAGCTGGGACTACAGGCGCCTGCCACCTCGCCCAGCTAAGTTTTTGTATTTTTAGTAGAGACGGGGTTTCACTGTGTTACCCAGGATGGTCTCGATCTCCTGACCTCGTGATCCGCCCGTCTCGGCCTCCCAAAGTGCTGGGATTACAGGCTTGAGCCACCGCGCCCGGCCAGCTTATTTAGAATTAAGGTCTTTGCAGATGTCATGAATTTAGATGCAGTCACACTGGATTAGAATGAACCCTAAATCCAACGACCGATGGCCTCTTTTTTTTTTAGACAGGCTTTTGCTCTGTCACCCAAGCTGGAGTGCAGTGCACAATCATGGTCCACTGCAGCCTCGACTTCCCAGACTCCAGCGATCCTCCCACCTCAGCCTCCTGAGTAGCTGGGACCACAGACCCATGCCAACACGCCCAGCTAATTTATGTCTTTTTGGTAGCGATGGGATTGTTTCCTGTTGCCCAGGCTGGTCTCAAACTCCTGGGCTCAAACGATCAACCTGTCTTGGCCTCCTAAAGTGCTGACCCAGACTGACCTCACAAGAGGAGGGAAATTTCGGCCGGGTGCAGTGGCTCACACCTGTAATCCCAGCACTTTGGGAGGCCGAGGCGGGAGGATCACCTGAGGTCAGGAGTCAAAATCAGCCCGGCCAACTTGGTGAAACCCCGTCTCTACTAAAAACACCAAATTAGCTGGGTGTGGTGGCACACGCCTGTAACCCCAGCTACTCGGGAGGCAGAAGAATTGCTTGAACCTGGGAGGCGGAGGTTGCAGTAAGCTGAGATCACACCACTGCACTCCAGCCTGGGCAGCAGAGCAAGATTCCATCTCAAAAAAAAAAAAAAAAAAAGAGGAGGGAAATTTCCACAGACACCCAGGGAGAAGGACTTTTGTGGTGACAGAGGCAGAAATCAGATCAATAAGCCATAAGCCAAGGACTCCCGGAGCTCCTGGAGAGCGGGAGAGGCAGGGAGACTCCTTCCCTGGAGCCTCTAGAAGGAGCGCAGCCCTGCTGACACTGTGATTTCAGACTCCTGGTCTCCGGAACCACAAGACAATACGTTTCTGTTATTTCAGCCACCCGGTCTGTGGTCATTCATGACAGTGGCGGTCCCAGGCTCCTCCTACAAAACTGGGCACTGGCAAGGCCGGCAAAGTCCAGGCCTTACTTTCCAACCACTCTGAAGCCACAGCTCTCTCTGTGCCAACAGACTCTGCCAGGACATCTGCACTTGAACTTGGCTGGATTCACCTCTTTTCTTTGATTCCTCCTGGCTTTGTTGTCCATCAAGTTAGGGAGGTTTTTTTAAGAAGGCCAGAGGCAGCGGTCTTGGCCTTGTCAACAAAGGTCAAATGAACAATGAAAACCGGCGTCGTGGCTCACACCTGTAATTCTAGAACTTGGGCTGGCTGAGGTGGGCGAATTACTTGAGCCCAGGAGTTCAAGTCCAGCCTGGACAACATAGCAAGACCCCATCTCTACAAAAGATACAACAATTAGCCAGGTGTGGCGGTACATACTTGTGGTCTCAGCTATCTGGGAGGCTAAGGCAGGAGGATCACTTGAGCCCAGGAGTTCAAGACCAGCCTGGACAACATAGCAAGACCCCATCTCTACAAAAGATACAACAATTAGCCAGGTGTGGTGGTACATGCTTGTGGTCTCAGCTATCTGGGAGGCTGAGGCAGGAGGATCACTTGAGCCCAGGAGTTCAAGACCAGCCTGGACAACATAGCAAGACCCCATCTCTACAAAAGATACAACAATTAGCCAGATGTGGTGGTACATACTTGTGGTCTCAGCTATCTGGGAGGCTGAGGCAGGAGGATCACTTGAGCCCAGGAGTTCAAGACCAGCCTGGACAACATAGCAAGACCCCATCTCTACAAAAGATACAACAATTAGCCAGATGTGGCGGTACATACTTGTGGTCTCAGCTATCTGGGAGGCTGAGGCACGAGGATCACTTGAGCCCAGGAGTTCAAGACCAGCCTGGACAACATAGCAAGACCCCATCTCTACAAAAGATACAACAATTAGCCAGGTGTGGTGGTACATGCTTGTGGTCTCAGCTATCTGGGAGGCTGAGGCAGGAGGATCACTTGAGCCTGGGAGTTCAAGGCTGCAGTAAGCTGTGATTGTGCCACTGCACTCCAGCCTGGGTAACAGAGTAAGCCCCTATCTCATTAAAAAGAAAAGCAGACATTCAGCCAGGTATAGTGGTTCACGTTTGAAATCCCAACACTTTGGGAGTCCAAAGCGGGTGGATCACTTGAGCTTAGGAGTTCAAGACCAGCCTGGGCAACATAGTGAGACTGCACCTCTACAAAAAATTAGCCGGATGCGGTGACATGCGCCTGTAGTCCCAGCTACTCCAGAGGCTGATGCGGGAGGATCGCTTGAGCCCAGGAGTTCAAGACCAGTCTGGGCAACATAGCAGTACCCCATATCTACAAAAATTTTATTTTATTTTATTTTATTTTGTTTGTTTGTTTGTTTTTTTGAGACGGAGTCTCACTCTGTGGCCCGGGCTGGAGTGCAGTGGCGCGATCTCGGCTCACTGCAAGCTTCGCCTCCCGGGTTCATGCCATTCTCCTGCCTCAGCCTCCCGAGTAGCTGGGACTACAGGCGCCGCCACCTCGCCCGGCTAGTTTTTTGTATTTTTTAGTAGAGACGGGGTTTCACTGGGTTAGCCAGGATGGTCTCGATCTCCTGACCTCGTGATCCGCCTGTCTCGGCCTCCCAAAGTGCTGGGATTACAGGCTTGAGCCACCGCGCCCGGCCCAAAAATTTTAAAAAAAGAAAATTAGCTGGGCATACTGATGTGTGCCTGTAGTCCCAGCTACTCCGGAGGTTGAGGTGGGAGAATTGCTTGAGCCAGGGAGGCGGAGGTTGCAGTGAGCCAATATTGCACCACTGCACTCCAGCCTGGGTGACAAAGCAAGACCCTGCCTCAAAAAACAAAAAAAAAAAAAAAAAAGAAAAGAAAAAGAAAAGAAAAGCAGACTTTTTTTTTTCTTTTTTTTTTGAGATGGAGTCTCCTTCTGTTGTTCAGGCTGGAGGGCAGTGGTGCAATATTGGCTCACTCCAAGCTCCAAGCTCCGCCTCCCGGGTTCACGCCATTCTCCTGCCTCAGCCTCCCGACCAGCTGGGACTACAGGCGCCCGCCACCTTGCCCGGCTAGTTTTTTGTACTTTTAGTAGAGACGGGGTTTCACCGTGTTAGCCAGGATGGTCTCGATCTCCTGACCTCGTGATCCGCCCGCCTCGGCCTCCCAAAGTGCTGGGATTACAGGCGTGAGCCACCGCGCCCGGCCAAGAAAAGCAGACTTTCAACTAATTAATGTACATCAAAGGTAATCTTTTTCTACTTTACCATCCTCCAAAGAGTAACTGTACAGAAATTCCAAAACGGTAGCCATTTCTGCAAACCAGGGTCCCTCCCACGGGCACGGTGGACATCGGGGCTCTGGACCATTCTCTGGGGTGCAGCCATCCTGGGCACTGCAGGGCGCTGAGTAGTGTCCCTGGCATCCACCCACTCCATGCCAGGAGCAGCGCCAGTCGTGACAGCCACAAATGTCCCCAGATACCACTCAGTGTCCCCTGAAGGCCAGAATCGCCCCCAGGGACAAGCTCTGATTTAGGGCATGGCTAGACATGAGACAGAGACAGCACCAGATAAATGTGTCAAGGGTTAAAGAATGAATGCCCACATTCTACCCACCCGCCCCCACAAGTCTCTAATCAAATGCCACCTCCTCTTGGAGGCTCTCAGAGGTCAAGGTCCCTGTCATCATTCTGTAACCCCAGCACCCGACACAATATCAGACACTTAATGTTGTATTGTGAACGTTCATAAATGTCTGTAAAATAAATGACTCTGACCTTAAAATGTCTCCATGCCTAAGAAATCTTGGTTGTTTGAGGATAAAATTCTCTTCCTTCTCTCTCTTGGGCTGGGCTACATTTGAGATTCTAAGGTGGGGTCAGCATAGGGGATTTGGGTCAGAAATGTCAAGGCTATTTGGAATGGGTGACACCATTTTTAGAGGAATCTACATTTTGGGGAGTTTTTTGTTGTTGTTGCTTTTTTTTTTTTTTTTTTTTTTTGGCAGGGAATGGCACTTAACTAGTTCAACTATAGTTTTTAGGGGAAGAAAACAAAAACAAAAAACAGTTTTAGTTTAAAGGATCTGTTCTACCATAGCCTGATACACAGCAGTGGTTCTCAACCCCAGATGACTGTGGATAATGTCTGGGGACATCTGTGGCTGTTACAACTCAGGGGTGCTCCTGGCGTGGAGTGGGTGGAGGCCAGGGACGCTGCTCAGCACCCTGCAGTGCGCAGGACGGCCCCACCCCAGAGGACAATCCGGTCCCCCCATCTGCAGTGCCAAGAGGGAGCCCCTACATTATTTGGGAGAAGATCAAGTCGGCCTCCTGATCACACTGGACACCAGAATAAACTCCCAACGGGGCAGTCGGTGTAAACCAGGGGGACCCCCAGCTCCTGGGACTCATCTCCTCTCTTCCTCCCCACTCAGGATGTGGATTTCAACGTGTGCAGCCTCCTGGGACCTCAGCAGGGCAGAGGATCATGGGACGCAGAGTCTCCTGGGGTCCGTGGAACCCCCTAGCCCGGATGTGATCTGCTCCCTGAGGGACACGGGGCTGTGTCTGGGGACATCTGTGGTAGTCACAACTGGAGGTGCTCCTGGCAAGGAGTGGGTGGAGGCCTGGGATGCTGCTCAGCACCCTGCAGTGCCCAGGACGGCCCCACCCCAGAGAATGATCCTACTCAGACCATGACAGAGTAGGATCGAACTCGAGCTCAGGAGTTCGAGACCAGCCTCGGCAATACAGGGGGACCTCCATGTTTACAAAAATTTTTTTTAATTAGCTGGGCATGGTGGCGTGCATCTGCAGTCCCAGCTACTCTGGGAGGCTGAGGTGGGAGGATTGCTTGAGCCCGGAGTTTGAGGCTGCAGTGAGTCAGGCTGAGAAAATGTGTGGGGAGTGGCATAGGGAGACCTAGCGCCCTCTGTGTACCCACTAAGATGGGCCAGTCTCCACCACTCCATTCCCTGGCGAACTAGTATTCTACTCAAAGCTTCCCCATGGCCTCCCGTCTGGACCTTCCTTAGCCGCCTCTCTACCCGCCTGGACGACTACTTATCACCCCTGCACCTACACAGCTCCCAGAACACGCAGGCCTGAGGCCCCCACCTCTGTGCCACCCTGGGCTCAGGCCCCTCTGACCCGGGCTGCCACCTCCACGGCCCCCACACCAGCACACAGATGCCTCACTCACGTGGTGCTCCCAGGGCCTGGCACCAGTTCTGAGGCTTAAAATAGGCACACAACGGGCCTTTGTCGGATAGAGGAAGGAAGGAAGGAGCGTTTCAGACAAAGGAGACAGCAACGGCAGCGTCCAGGAAACCCAGGGGCACTGGGGAGGTGGATGGAGCCAAGTGGGGGGGCACTTGAAGAGTCAGAGGGCAGGGCTGGGCCATGCAGGACCGTGAAGACCCCATGAGGAACTGGGGTGCCATCGTGCGGGTGCTCACTTGGTAGGGGGCAGGGAAGTTACCGTCTGATCAGTGCCCAGGAAGCTTACTAGGAAGGTCTTGCTGGAGTCAGAGAAACCAGAGGCCACTTTGTCACCTCAGAGGCTCCCGCCAGAGATGATGAGGCTCTCAGCTCAAGAGGGAGCACTGGGATGGGAAAGAAAGGAGACAGAAGGGGCCGGGCATGGGGGCTCACGCCTGTAATCCTAGCACTTCGGGAGGCCGAGGCAGGCGGATCACCTGAGGTCAGGGGTTCGAGACCAGCCTGGGCAACATGGTGAAGCCCTGTCTCTACTAAAAATACAAAAATTATCCGGGTGTGGTGGCGGGCACCTGTAATCCCAGCTACTCGGGAGGCTGAGGCAGGAGAATCACTGGAACCTGGGAGGCGGAATTTGCAGTGAGCCGAGATTACACCACCGCATGCCAGCCAGAGCAAAAGAAAGAAGACAGAGAAGGAAGGAGGGAAGGAGAGAGGCGGGGGGGGGGGGGGGGGGGGGGGAGGGAGGGAGGGAGGGAGGAAGGAAGGAAGGGAGGGAGGGAGGGAGGGAGGGAAGGAAAGAAAGCACCCCTAAACAAACATCCCAAGCTTCAGTACAGTGGGCTGCCTGCACCCAGGAAAAAGCCATTTACATCCCAGCACCACGCTCCATCGCCCAAAGGCAGAAGCAGCCGGGCGTGTGTTGCTGGATGGGTGGATGAGCACAGCGCTGCCGGTCCACGCACCGGAACACAACTCAGCCCTGAAAAGGAGCGAGGCTCTGACGCAGGCCACAGCATGGATGCACCTTGAGGATGTCACACGCAGTGAGAGACACCAGACACAAAAGGCCACACAGGGTGTGACCCATTTCTTTGAAATGTCTAGGACAGGCCGGTCCAGAGACAGGAGGGAGAGGCGTGGGTGCTGGGGCTGGGGGAGGGGGTGGAGAGTCCCCCTCATGGGGACAAGGGATCTTACTGGGTGATGGAATGTTTTTTTGTTCGGTTGGTTTTTGAGGCAGAGTCTTGCTCTGTCGCCCAGGCAGGAGTGCAGTGGCGTGATCTTGGCTCACTGCAACCTCCACCTCCCGGGTTCCAGCGATTCTCCTGCCTTGGCCTCCTGAGTAGCTGGGATTACAGGCACTTGCCACCACAGCCAGCTAATTTTTGTATTTTTAGTAGAGATGGGGTTTCGCCACGTTGGCCGGGCTGGTCTCAAACTCCTGACCTCAAGTGATCCTACCCCTTCAGCCTCCCAGAGTGCTGGGATCACAGGAATGTTCTGAAAGGGGCTTATAGGGATGTTTGCACAGCTCATAAACTTATTTAAAAGATGGAATTGTATCCTTAAAAGGACTGAATGTTATGAAGTGTAAATTATACCTCGATTTTTGTCATAAAAAGCAGTAAGACTTTTCCTTTTACGAGGTTCAAGTAACTGTTCGTGGAAGCGTCTCAGTGCTGCCCACAAACCCCCCTTGCCCACCCGTGTCAGGAGCGGATCTGGGGGAGGAACCACACAGACAGAGTGTGGCCCACTCACGCCGCAGGATCGGGGGAGGAGGAGGAGGACAGGAGTGACCCCTCGGGGGCTGCTGTGTGACTGAGGAGAGGTCAACCCATCTCCTCAGTTCTCACACTCATCTGTAAGGTCTCCTGGGTGACGTCAACCATGAACACTTTTCCCTAACTCTTAAGAGACAGAGGCCAGGCCAAAGAGGGCATGTGTAAAAAGCAGTGACAAGTGAAGTCAAGAAATGTCACTGAGTGGGGGGAGGCGCCCAACATCACCAAGGACGCCGAATTGCAGAAATCAGTCGTGAAAGGACACAGCGGCCGGGCGCAGTGGCTCACACCTGTCATCCCAGCACTTTGGGAGGCCGAGGTGGTTGGATGACCTAAAGTCAGGAGTTTGAAGCCAGCCTAGTCAACATGGTGAGACCCCCGAATCTACTAAAAATACAAAAATTAGCCGGCGTGGTGGTGCATGCCTGTAATGGAAGCTACTCGGGAGGCTAGGGCAGGAGAATCGCTTGAACCTAGAAGGCGGAGGTTGCAGTGAGCAGAGATCGCACCACTGCACTCCAGCCTGGGCAATGGAACGAGACCACATCTCAAATAAAAAGGACAGGCCGGGCGTGGTGGCTCACGCTTATAACCACAGCACTTTGGGAGGCCGAGGCGGGCGGATCACCAGAGGTCAGGAGTTCCAGACCAGCCTGGCCAAAATGGTGAAACTCCATCTGTACTAAAAATACAAAAATTAGCTGGGTGTGGTGGAGGGCACCTGTAGTCCCAGCAGAGGCTGAGGCAGGAGAATCGCTTGAGCCCTGGAGGCGGAGGTTGCAGTGAGCCAAGATTGCACCATCACATTCCATCCTGGGTGACAGAGAGAGACTGCGTCTCAAAAAAAAGAAGGAAGGAAGGAGAAAGAAAGAGAGAGAAAGAAGAAAGAAAGAGAAAAGAAAGAAAGAGAGAGAAGAAAGGAAGGAAGGAAGGAAGGAAGGAAGGAAGGAAGGAAGGAAGGGAGGGAGGGAGGGAGGGAGGGAGGGAAAGAAAGAAAGGGAGAGAAAAAAAGCACACACGCACCAGCTCCCAAGCCCCTAGAGACCAGGCACGACCTTCTTGTAAGAAACCATGAAGCATCTTCAAAAATACAAATGACTCGGTGGATATGATTTTAAAAACTATTGCTGCTTCCAGACGCAACTGAAAAAATCGGAATAACACCTTGAATGAAGAAAGGAGTGTTTCCCACTACTACTCGGTGAACAAGAAAAATGCCTCCATTCAGTAACCACGAAGCTGAATTATCTACACGTGAGAGTAATTTGTGTTTCGTTCTCTTTGCTGTCAAGCAGTGGGGCCCCAGGGTTTATTAAGCATGAAACAAGAACAGAAGATGAAGGCCTCAGTCAAAGGATGTTTTCTAAATAAAGCTCTGTGAGATCAAGATGCACCTGCAGAATTCAAGCTACGTTGGAAGCTTCACGCTCCAGGTTAAAACCGAGAAAGCACATTGCAAACACTGTCATCTTCCAATGCCTGTAACTGACAACTTCATCCCCATCTTCTAAATCAGTATTAAGTGTTCAAAAGCCACCTAAAAGACCCACCTAAAAATGAGTAGCCTTTTTTTTCTTCTTCTTCTTCTTTGAGACAGAGTCTCACTCTGTCACCAGGCTGGAGTGCAGTGGCGCAATCTCAGCTCACTGCAACCCCTGCCTCCTGGGTTCAAGTGATTCTCCTGCCTCAGCCTCCCAAGTAGCTGGGACTACAGGTGCATGCTACCACACCCAGCTAGTTTTTGTATTTTTAGTAGAAACGGGGTTTCACCATGTTGGTCAGACTGGTTTCGAACTCCTGACCTCAAGTGATCCACCCACTTCGGCCTCCCAAAGTGTTGGGATTACAGGCGTGAGCCACTGCGCCCGGCCATAAGTAGGCATTTCTAGTGTTTTCTTTTTTTTTTTTTTTTTTTTTTTTTTTTTGAGACGGAGTCTCGCTCTGTCACCCAGGCTGGAGTGCAGTGGCCGGATCTCAGCTCACTGCAAGCTCCGCCTCCCGGGTTCACGCCATTCTCCTGCCTCAGCCTCCCGAGTAGCTGGGATTACAGGTGCCCGCCACCTCGCCCGGCTAAGTTTTTGTATTTTTTAGTAGAGACGGGGTTTCACTGTGTTACCCAGGATGGTCTCGATCTCCTGACCTCGTGATCCACCCGTCTCGGCCTCCCAAAGTGCTGGGATTACAGGCTTGAGCCACCGCGCCCGGCCTCTAGTGTTTTCTAAAAGCAGTGAGACCTTAGTTCTCCCCTCTCAATACGATAGCACTAAATGACTTAAAAACAATCCCCAATTCTGAATGGCCCCACTTCATGCACATCAAAGGGGAGATGAGGTCGTTAAAGGAGAAAATAAATCAGTTTTGTCTATAACAAGGGTTCCACACTGGAGTGTCTCTGTCCCTACAGGACACTGGGTGATGTCTGGAGACATCTGTGGTTGTCACGATGCAGGGAGCTCCTGGTGTGGAGTGGGTGGAGGCCAGAGACGCTGCTCAGCACCCCGCAGTGCCCAGAAGGCCTCACCCCAGAGAACGATCAGACCCCAAATGTCCACAGCACTGGGAGAGAGAGACCAAACGCACCCCATACACTGAAGTTGTAAACTCAACATTTCGAGCGTATAATCACAGCTGGATGTGGTTCCTTACGGGGCACCCTTAAATCAGAATGACCCAGGCAGCCTTCTCTTAAACAGGTGCATTTGTTACTTAACGAGCCTTGAGTATCTCCTGCCACCAGGTGTGGACAAAGTCATCTTTCTTTTCAGTTTTTTACTCACTTTTAATAATATGGAGACAGGCTCCATATTTGAAACTCCATCTCAAAATAATAGTAATAATAATAATAATAAGAAATATTTTTCTTGCTGTTGGAGATTCTTTTTTTTTTTTTTTTTTTTTTTTTTTGGGACAGAGTCTCTCTCGGTTGCCCAGGCTGGAGTGCAGTGGCACGATCTCGGCTCACTACAACCTCCACCTTCTGGGTTCAAGCCATTCTCCTGCTTCAGCCTCCCAAGTAGCTGGGATTACAGGCAACCACCACCATGCCCAGCTAAATTTTCTATTTTTAGTAGAGACAGGTTTTCACTCTATTGGCCAGGCTGGTCTCGAACTCCTGACCTCAGGTGATCTACCCACCTCAGCCTCCCAAAGCGTGGGGATTACAGGCATGTGCCACCACAACCACCCATGCAGATTATTTTTGAAAGCTTCTGGGGGTGACCCTGATGTATGCCCCTAAGGTTGCAGGACTAGAGTCAAGTTCCAGTCACTTCCTTTCCTCTCCTCTGTGACAACTCAGGCATCCCACTCCTCTACCTCCAAACGCACCCAAGAAAAAAACTGGATTGAGTACATTATTCTCCATGCTTCAGGTACCCTGGCTACCTGCTAGGAAATATTCCACGCATACACCCCGTAATTCGACCCTGAGAGGCACATGCTACCGTTTTTATTATTCCCGCTTTGCAGGGGAGTCAACACCACCTCCAAAAGACGATACAGCCCAGCAGCGAGAGGCCGGGTGGGAACACACAGGCGCACCTCCCAGAGGCCCCCGACTCTCCCTCAGGGCAAGATCGCAGCATCCCACGATGGGAACAAGTTTGTGAACTTGGCATTTGCCTCGCTGACACCTAGCAACCGTGTGAAGACGCTTAGCTGGGAATCCGCTGCCTCTGTTCATCAAGCTTGTCTTCCACCGCCCACCTCCCAGCCCCTAGCAACCCCCGCTCCCCAGGAAAAATAAAGTACCACCCACGTCGCTCAATATCACCGTCCCAAAAACTCCCACTTTAGTTCCTGAAAAATTCAGTCACCGACAGGAGCCTTTCTCCTTCCTGAAGCGTTCTCCTTGGCACCCTATATCCTAGAAATAAACCTCAAAAAGTATTCCAAACTCCCGTCTCCTTCAGCTCACTGTTCCCAGGGGGGTTGTGCTCCGTGCCCGGTTCTAGAGCAAACAATTAACATCTCCCCCAAAAGTAGAGGGGTGAGTCCTCTCCAAATTGCTTTTAACTGGATCCTACCTGAGACACCTCCCCATACCCCGTTTTCCTCCTAATTAGTTAATGTCTAGCAAAACACCTGCCCCCAGGTTATCTCCAGCCTGGGACCTTACTCCCACCGCCTTTCTCACTACCTCACCCTAACTTCCTTCTCCCTGAACCCCCCTCCACCCCACGCACTCACAAGCTCCCCATTTCCCCCTGAAAGCCCCCAGACCCCTTCTGGAACAAGCCTGGCCCCCCACCTGTATGCTCCAGCCACTCTCTGGCTCACCCCAACTTTGTTCTTCTGCTCCTTTTCAGCTAAGCCTAACCCCTGGGCCGTCAATCACCGCCCTCCATCTTCACCAACCCCATTCCTCAGTCCTCTCCCCAGACAACCTCCACCTCTAATTCCCTCTGCAGCCCCCTCTCCAACAAACCCACTTCAAACTTCATCCCCAGCCCCCTCCCCAGCTCCCTGCAAACCTCAACCCCACTCCCAGCTCCCTCTTCAAATAAGCTGACCCTTGACTCAACCCCTGTTCCCCTCTCCAGCTAATCTCAATCCCCAGCTACACCTCCAGCGCCCTCCCCAACTAACTCAGATTTCCAATTCCACCTCCAGCCCCTCGACCTACCATTCCAGCCCCCTCCCCAGCTAACTCGGACCTCCAACCCCACTCCAAGCCCCCTCCGCAGCTAACCTCGACCTGCGACTCTAGCCCCCTCCCCAGCAAACTCAAGACCTCCAATTCCACCACCAGCCCCTTCCTAGCTAACCTCGACCTGCCACTCCAAACTCCTCCCCAGATAACTCAGACCTCCAATCCTACTCCAAGCCCCATCCCCAGATAACCTCGACCTGCCACTCCAGCTCCCTCCCCAGATAACTCAAACGTCCAGTCTCACCCCCAGGCCCCTCCTCAGCTAACTCAGACCTCCAGTTCCACTTACAGCCTCCTCTCCAGCTGAGCTGGACCTGCAACTCCGGCCCTCTCCCCAGCTAACTCAGACCCCCATCTCACGCTCAGCCCCCTCCCCAGCTAATTTAGACCTCCAATCCCACCTCCAGCCCCCTCCCCAGCGAACCTGAACCTGCAACTCCAGCCTCCTCTCCAGCTAGCCGTGATCCCCAGTGGAGTCCCAGTGCCCGGACCCAACCCTTCCCCAGTTAACCTCCATCTGCACCTCCTGCCCCGTCCCCAGTTAACCTCGACCTACAACTCCCGCCCCCTCCCCAGCTAGCCCTGAACCCCAAGTGCAGCCCCAGGCCCTCCCCAGCTAACTCCGACCCCCAAGCGCAGCCCCATCCCCAATTCCAATCCCAGCCTCCAATTGCAGCCCGGGTCCCCAGCCCCAGCCCCCCTCCTCAGCCAACTCCGACCCCCAACTCGGTCCGCAGTCATTTCGGAGCCGTCCCAGTCCCCTCTCCGGGACGCCGGCCGCGCCCTCACTTCCCCTGGCCCGAAACGCGGGCGCCCTTACCTGCGCTCGGGCCCCGCGGCCGCCTCAGCCCCGCCGCGCAGCCGAACCCGCCGCCCCGGCCCGCGAGCGCTCGCTCCCCTCTGCGGGGGCGGGGCCGACACTCGGGGGGCGGGCCCTGGCGTCCCGGCACGACCAATCGCGAGCCCCGGCGGCGGGAGGCCGGAGCGGGGGCGGGGCGCGGGGCAGGCAGCGGGGTAGGCTGCGCCCAGGAGAGCGGGGCGGGGCTCCGGGAGCGGGCGGGGCCGGGGGCGGGGCGAGGAGCGGCTTTCCAGGGGTGACTTCGTGACGTCAGGAAGGCGCGAGGCGTTTCGCGAGTTCGAATCCCGCGCTAGGAGAGCGGGTTCGAATCCTGCATGCCAGCTCCAGGGGTTCATTTGAGGAGGAAGAATGTCGGTGATCGTAACTGCTATGCCGCTTTCTTGAATATAGGCTCCCTTTCGTGGAACCCGCTGCATAAGGCCAGAAGGCGAGATTACTATCCGCATTTTACAGAGGTGGAAACTGGGTCTCAGAGAGGTGAAACCTAAGGTCACTTGCCCCCTAAGATCACTTGCCCAAGCCTGTCTCATCATTTCCAAGGTTTCTCAGTTTCCTAACTCGTGGCCCTGGATTCACAAATTCCTGGGCCCCAACCCAGACGGAATGAACCAGAATCCTATAGGGAACTGGACCCTGCAATCTGTCTTTTGTTTTGCTTTTGTTTTGTTTTTGAGACAGGGTCCCACTCAATTGCCCTGGCTGGAGTGCAGTGGTGCAGACATAGCTCACTGTAGCTTTGAAGTCCCGGGCTCAAGTGGTCCTTCCACCTCAGCCTCCCAGGTAGCTGGGGCCACAGGCACGCACCACCACACTCGGCTTTTTTTTTTTTTTTTTTTTTTGAGATGGAGTCTTGCTTTGTTGCCCAGGCTAGAGTGCAGTGGCACGATCTCGGCTCACTGCAACCTCCATCTCTCAGGTTCAAGTGATTCTTCTGTCTCAGCTTCCCGAGTAGCTGGGACTACAGGCACCCACCACCACGCCCGGCTAATTTTTGTATTATTAGTAGAGATGGAGTTTCACCATGTTGGCCAGGCTGGTCTTGAACTCCTGACCTCAGGTGATCCACCGGCCTTGGCCTCCCAAAGTGCTGGGATTACAGGCGTGAGCCACCGTGCCTGGTCCTGGCTAATGTTTTTGTTAGAGATGGGGTCTTGCTATGTTGCCCAAGCTGGTCTTGAACTCCTGCGCTCAAGTGATTCTCCTGCCTCCGCCTCCCAAAATGCTGGGATTAGAGGCCTGGAATCTTCATTTTTCATAAGCTCCCTTGGGGATATCGGGAAACACTTTGTATTTCTCCAAAAGAAGCACACAGCCCTGGAAGGAAGATGGAGCCACCATATTCTGTGACCTCAGGGACCTCGTCCAGCACTGACACTGTGTCCTTGCTGCCCCACCTGAGCCCTGTGATTGGAGCTGCTGGCCAAAATCCAAGATAAACCTCCCCAGGGTTCCAGTCATCCCTGCAGGAACCTCCCTGCTCATCCTCCGGGCTCCAGTGGCCTGCCCTGCAGGACACAGAGAAACCTCCATCTCCCTGCTTGCCCTCCTCCAGGCTCTCCCCACTGGCATTCCCCAAGAGGAATGACTGTTTAAATAGAACTTGAGCAGGGCACAGTAGCTCACAGCTGTATTCCTAGCACTTCAGGAGGCTGAAGCGGGAAGATCGCTTGAGCCCAGGAGTTCAAGACCAGCCTGGCAACATAGTGAGACCCCAACTCTACAAAAAAATTAAAATATTAGCCGGGGCTGGCGGCGCACACCAGTAGTCCCAGCTACTTCGGAGGCAAAAGCAGGAGGATCGCTTGAGCCTGGGAGGTTGAAGCTGCAGTGAGCTATGATCATGCCACTGCACTCCAGCCTGGGCGACAGAGTGAGACCCTGTCTTTAAAAAAAAGAAAGAAAGAAAGAAAGTGTTAAATACACAATGGAATATGATTTCGCCATACCAAAGAATAAAATGTCATTTGCAGCAAAATGGATGGGACCGGAGGTCAATATTAAGTGAAAAAGTGAAATAAACCAGACACAGAAAGACAAATACGGCGTGTTGTCACTGATATGTGGGAGCCAGAGAGTTGATCTCATGGAGGTAGAGAGTAGAATGATCAATATCAGAGGCTGGAAGGTTGTGTAGGTTGAGTGGGGGTAAATGAAAAGACGTGAGTTAATGAGTACAAACATTCAGTTAGACAGAAGGAATACATTCTAATGTTTGATAGCAGAATAGGGTGACTGTAGTTAGCAACAATGTATTGTATATTTCAAAATATAATCCCAACACTTTGGGAAGCCAAGGCAGGAGAATTCCTTGAGGGCAGGAGTTCGAGACCAGCCTGGGCAACATAGCGAGGCTTCATCTCTATTTAATAAAATGTGTGTGTGTGTGTGTGTGTGTGTGTGTGTGTGTGTGTGTGTGTGTGAGAGAGAGAGAGAGAGAGAGAGAGAGATGGAGTTTCACTCTTGTTGCCCAGGCTGGCGTGCAATGACGTGACCTCGACTCACCACAACCTCCGCCTCCCGGGTTCAAGTGATTCTCCTGCCTCAGCCTCCTGAGTAGCTGGGACTACAGGCACGTCCCACCACACTCAACTAATTTTTTGTATTTTTTAGTACAGACGGGGTTTCACCATGTTAGCCAGGATGATCTCGATCTCTGGACCTCATGATCCACCCATCTCGGCCTCCCAAAATACTGGGATTGCAGGCACCCACCCAGACGCAGTGGCTCACGCCTGTAATTGCAACACTTGCGGAGGACGAGGCGGGCGGATCACCTGAGATCAGGAGTTTGAGACCAGCTTGACCAACATGAAGAAACCCTGTCTCTACTAAAAATACAAAATTAGCCGGGCATGGTGGTGCGCACCTGTAATCCCAGCTACTCGGGAGGCTGAGGCAGGAGAATCGCTTGAACCCAGGAGGCGGAGGCTAAGGTGAGCCGAGGTCGCACCACTGCACTCCAGCCTGGGCAACAGGAGCGAAACGCCGTCTCAAAAAAATAGCTAGAAGAGAGACCTTGAATTGTTCCCAACATATAGAAATGAGAAATAGTCTAAGTTGTGAACACCCCAAATACCAAATATGATCATTATATGTTCCATGCATATAACAAATAACACATGTACCCCATACATAGATACAAGTATTTGTAACAATTTTGAAAAAGTGTCATGTGAAACCATGTTGGAGCCTAAGACAAATGCAAAAGGCAGCATATCCCGAAATAGACATATTTTCACGTATCTTTTCTCATCAATTTCCTTTGGGTTTTTTGTTCGTTTTATTTGTTGTTTATGTGTTTGGTTTTTGTTTGTTTTGAGACGGAGTCTCACTCTTGTTGCCCAGGCTGGAGTGCAGTGACGTGATCTCGGCTCCCTGCAAACTCCACCTCCCAGGTTCAAGCTATTCTCACGCCTCAGCCTCCCGAGTAGCTGGGCTTACAGGCGCCCACCACCGTGCCTGGCTAACTTTTGTTTTTTGTTTTTTTTTTTTTGAGACGGAGTCTCGCTCTGTCGCCCACGCTGGAGTACAGTGGCCGGATCTCAGCTCACTGCAAGCTCCGCCTCCTGGGTTTACGCCATTCTCCTGCCTCAGCCTCCCGAGTAGCTGAGACTACAGGAGTCCGCCATGTCGCCCGGCTAGTTTTTTGTATTTTTTAGTAGAGACGGGGTTTCACTGTGTCAGCCAGGATGGTCTCGATCTCCTGACCTCGTGATCCGCCTGTCTTGGCCTCCCAAAGTGCTGGGATTACAGGTGTGAGCTGCCTCATCTGACCAACTTTTTTCACTTTTTATAATTATCTGATTCATCTAGGTGGTTGCTTGTCTTAGTATTTTGTTCCTTTTGACTGCTGAGTAATATTCCACAATGAGGATGGGGCACAATTTGTTCAACCATCCACCCACTGAAGACCAGTGTTTGGCTCTTACTAATAAAGCTGCCATTAACATTCCTGTAAGGGTTTGTGTATCAACATAAATCATTTCTCTGAGATATATGACCAGGACCACAGTTGCTATGTCATATGGTAGCTGCACGATTTGTTCTTTAAGAAACTGCCAAATATTCTTCCAGAGAGTTACGAATTTTTTTTTTTTTTTTTTTTTTTTTTTTTTTTTTTTTTTGAGAGGGAGTCTCGCTCTGTCGCCCAGGCTGGAGTGCAGTGGCCGGATCTCAGCTCACTGCAAGCTCCGCCTCCCGGGTTCCCGCCATTCTCCTGCCTCAGCCTCCCAAGTAGCTGGGACTACAGGCGTCTGCCACATCGCCCAGCTAGTTTTTTGTATTTTTTAGTAGAGACGGGGTTTCACCGTTGGATGGTCTCGATCTCCTGACCTCGTGATCCGCCCGTCTCGGCCTCCCAAAGTGCTGGGATTACAGGCTTGAGCCACCGCGCCCAGCCGAGTTACGAATTTTTTAATGTTTTCTTTTGAGATGGGGTCTTACCAGGTTGCCCAGGCTGATTTTGAACTCCTGGGCTCAAGTGATCCTCCTCCCTCAGCCTGCCAAAGTACTGGGATTACAGGCATGAGCCTGTATTTTTTAATGGTTAATTTTTTTCCAGAACATTAAAGCAGTTGAAAGTATTCAAGGATTCAAAAGATGTTGTATTCAAACTCACAATGGCATGTATCTTTTTGTAATGTTATTATTAAGTTTCTTTATGTCCAAATAGACTTTATTATAATTTTACTGTCCTAGTTTTAGTAGAAGCAAATTCTACTAAATCATCCGTCATATTTTCAAAATCTACTTCGGGAAAAAAAATCAACCACTAAAAATGCATAAAGATATATAAAGGTGCTGGGTCAGGCACGGTGGCTCATGCCTGTAATCTCAGCACTTTGAGAGGCTGAGGCAGGTGGATCATGAGGTCAAGAGATTGAGACCATCCTGGCCAATATGGTGAAACCCCGTCTCTACTAAAAATGCAAAAATTAGCTGGGCGTGGTGACGCACACCTGCAGTCCCAGCTACTCAGGAGGCTGAGGTAGGAGAATCGCTTGAACCCGGAAGACGGAGGTTGCAGTGAGCCGAGATCACAACACTGCACTGCAGCCTGGCAACAGAGCAAGACTCCATCTCAAAAAAAAAAAAAAAGAAAGAAAGAAAAAAAAAAAAAATAAAGACAGGCCGGGCGCGGTGGCTCAAGCCTGTAATCCCAGCACTTTGGGAGGCCGAGACGGGCGGATCACGAGGTCAGGAGATCGAGACCATCCTGGCGAACACGGTGAAACCCCGTCTCTACTAAAAAAATACAAAAAAACTAGCCGGGCGAGGCGGCGGGCGCCTGTAGTCCCAGCTACTCGGGAGGCTGAGGCAGGAGAATGGCGTAAACCCGGGGGACGGAGCTTGCAGTGAGCTGAGATCCGGCCACTGCACTCCAGCCCGGGCGACAGAGCCAGACTCCGTCTCAAAATAAATAAATAAATAAATAAATAAATAAATAAAGACAAAGAAAATTAGATGGGCACAGTGGCACACAACTGTAGTCCCAGCTACTCAGGAGGCTGAGGCAGGAGAATCGCTTGAACTGGAAGGAGGAGGTTGCAGTGAACCAAGATTGCACCACTGCACTCCAGCCTGGGCAACAAATTGAGACCCTGTCTCAAAAAAATAAAAAGATATAAAAAGATGCTTAAATATTTGGTGTATGTACACATGCACACATTTTTCCTTTTGCCTGAGGCTCTCAGGGGAATGTTGGATGCTGCCTTTATTTGGGATTTTAATATTTTGTTCAATGCAGACTTTTTGTGCTCGTATCAATTTTTTAAAAAATATTGCATTATGGCCGGGCGCAGTGGCTCAAGCCTGTAATCCCAGCACTTTGAGAGGCCGAGATGGGCGGATCACGAGGTCAGGAGATCGAGACCATCCTGGCGAACACGGTGAAACCCCGTCTCTACTAAAAAAAATACAAAAAACTAGCCAGGCGAGGTGGCGGCGCCTGTAGTCCCAGCTACTCGGGAGGCTGAGGCAGGAGAATGGCGTAAACCCGGGAGGCGGAGCTTGCAGTGAGCTGAGATCCGGCCACCGCACTCCAGCCTGGGTGACAGAACGAGACTCCGTCTCAAAAAAAAAAAAAAAATATGTTGCATTAGGACCAGGTGCAGTGGCTCATGCCTGTAATCCCAGCACTTTGAAAGACCAAGATGGGTGGATTGCTTGAGGCCAGGAGTTCAAGACCAGACTGGCCAACATAGTGAGACCCTGTCTCCACTAATAATACAAAAAAATTAAAATTAGCTGGGCCGTGGTGGCGCATGCCTATAATGCTGGCTACTTGGGAGGCTGAGGCAGGAGAATCGCTTGAACCTGGGAGGTGGAGGTTGCAGTGAGCAGAGATCATGCCACTGCACTCCAGTCTGGGCGACAGAGCGAGACTCTCAAATACACACATATTGCATTAGTGAGGGTGGGTAATGTGGCTAGGAGGGCTGTCACGAGGGAATCTTCCACATCACTTAAGCATCTTGTTTGTGCAGTGACTCACACCTGTCATCCCAGCACTTTGGGGAGGCCGAAGCAGGAGGATCCCTTGAGCCCAGGAATTCGAGACCATTCTGGGCAACATAGCAAGACCCCCCCATATCTACAAATACATATATAAGAAAATTAGACGGGTGCAGTGGCTCATGCCTGTAATCCCAGCACTTTGGGAGGCCGAGGCGGGTGGATCACAAGGTCAGGAGATCGAGACCATCCGGGTTAACACGGTGAAACCCCGTCTCTACTAAAACTACAGGGCCCCTGTAGTCCCAGCTACTCAGGACGCTGAGGCAGGAGAATGGTGTGACCCCAGGAGGCAGAGCTTGCAGTGAGCCGAGATGGCACCACTGCACTCCAGCCTGGGCAACAGAGTGAGACTCCGTCTCAAAAAAAAAAAGAAAGAAAATTAGCCATGTGTGGTGATGTGCATGTATCTGTAGTCCCAGCTACTCGGGGAATGCTGAGGTGGGAGGATCACTTGAGCCCAAGAGATTGAGGCTTCAGTGAGCTGTGTTTGCACCACTGTACCACTCCAGCCTGGACGATGGAGTAAGACCCTGTCCAAAAAAAAAAAAAGTAGTATCTTGTGACAGTGTTTAGAGGAAGTTATGTGTGTGATAAAACTGTATAAACCACACACACATACGCGCTCAGATGAGTGCATGTAAAACCGGTGAGACCTGTGTCCTTCCACTGTGCTGGTTCTGAGGTTGCACTGCAGTTATGCGAGATGGAAACACAGCTGGGGGGCTAGGTGAGGGGTGCATTGGACCTCCTTGTACCTTCCCGTGAATCAATAATTATTAATTAATAAAACGTCTTAAACATTGCAATGAAGGCCAGGAAGAGTGGCTCACGCCTGTAATCCCAGCACTTTGGGAGGCCGAGGTGGGCGGATCACGAGGTCAGGAGATCGAGACCATCCTGGCTAACACGGTGAAACCCCATTTCTACTAAAAATACAAAAAATTAGCCGGGCGTGTTGGTGGGCGCCTGTAGTCCCAGCTACTCGGGAGCCTGAGGCAGGAGAATGGTGTGAACCCAGGAGGCGGAGCTTGCAGTGAGCCGAGATCGCGCCACTGCACTCCAGCCGGGGCAACAGAGCAAGACTCCATCTCAAAAAAAAAAAAAATTGCAATGAAGGCCGGGCATGATGGCTCACGCCTGTAATCCCAGCACTTTGGGAGGCCAAGGCAGGTGGATCACCTGAGGTCAGAAGTTCGAGACCAGCCTGGCCAACATGGTGAAACCCCATCTCTATTAAAACTACAAAAATTAGTCAGGCGTGGTCGTGGGCACCTGTAATCCCAGCTCTCAGGAGGCTGGGGCAGGAGAATTGTTTGAAGCTCAGATTTCACCACTGCACTCCAGCCTGGGTGACAGAGCAAGACTCCACCTCAAAAAAAAAAAAAAGTAATTTTTAAAAGAGGGTGTCTCAAAACCCATGGTCGGCTGGGCGCGGTGGCTCAAGCCTGTAATCCCAGCACTTTGGGAGGCCGAGACGGGCGGATCACGAGGTCAGGAGATCGAGACCATCCTGGCTAACATGGTGAAACCCCGTCTCTACTAAAAAATACAAAAAAACTAGCCGGGCGAGGTGGTGGGCACTTGTAGTCCCAGCTACTCGGGAGGCTGAGGCAGGAGAATGGCGGGAACCCGGGAGGCGGAGCTTGCAGTGAGCTGAGATCCGGCCACTGCACTCCAGCCTGGGCGACAGAGCCAGACTCTGTCTCAAAAAAAAAAAACCCGGCCGGGCGCGGTGGCTCACGCCTGTAATCCCAGCACTTTGGGAGGCCGAGGCGGGCGGATCACAAGGTCAGGAGATCGAGACCACGGTGAAACCCCGTCTCTACTAAAAATACAAAAAATTAGCCGGGCGCGGTGGCGGGCTCCTGTAGTCCCAGCTACTCGGGAGGCTGAGGCAGGAGAATGGCGTGAACCCGGGAGGCGGAGCTTGCAGTGAGCCGAGATCGCGCCACTGCACTCCAGCCTGGGCGACAGAGGAGACTCCGTCTCAAAAAAAAAAAAAAAAAAAAAAAAAACCTGGATAAATAGAAGAGCGGATCCCAGGCAGGTGCTATGCTCCCTGCAGCTGGAGCTGGGATTCCACCATCTTCACATTTGACCAGCAGGATATATCACTAACCGCCGCCCTCTCCCGCCTCCTGGGATCCTGGCAAGCCAGACTTCACGTTACACAGATAGGGAGAGTGAGGTCCTGTGGGTTCCTCCCTTTGTAAAATAGGGCTCTTAGTGCCTGTCCAACCTCCTCAGCCAGCTGCAGTAACTACACGGTGCAGCAGGGCCCTCGAGGTCTCTTGAGGGAAGTGTTGAAATGTTCCCATAATGCCCTGGCATCCTTCTCGTGAAAGTCCAGGCTCTTCCCACAGCCCACCAGGCACTGTTTGACCCCTGGCGACCTTCAACTTCACTGGCCACCCTCCCTCTCCTCCCTGTACTCCTGCCAGCCAGGCCTCACCTGTTCCTGCTTCAACATCTTTGCTGGTCCCCCTGCCCAGTGCTCCGTCCCCGGTCCCCTTGGAGCTGGCCTCTCCCCCGCTTCCCACGTCAGCAAACGCGTCGGCTTCTGAGTCAGACCCCAGAGGTCTGGGACTCCCAGCCACGTCACTTTTGTGATGCAGGTTTATCTTCTGCGTAGGGAACACGTGTCTGCAATGATTTGATCCACTTCTTCATAGACAATCATCGTCCCCGGTGGGTTATGAGTTCTGAGTGGGCAGGGACTCTGGGGCTTGTGTCTGTCACTGCTGTGTGCCCAGCATCAGGGCAGGGCCAGGCATACAGTGGTGCCTCTTGCATAGTGGATGAATGAATAAATGAACCAATGAAAACATGAATGAATGGTGTCTAAGTTCCTCCTTCCAGTCTGTGCCTGAACAAGGCCTTACCTCTTTAGCTCAGACCCCTGCCCCAGCCTGTTCTGGGTTGGGGGTGAGGGGGTGGGAGCTGGGGTGGCAGATGGGACAAGCAGGGAAGGTCCCCTGACGTACTTTGGCTCTGTGTCCCCACCCAAATCTCATGTTGAATTGTCCCGTGTTGGAGGTAGTGCCTGGTGGGAGGTGACTGGATCACGATGGTGTATCCTCATGAATGGTTTAGCACCACCTCCTCAGTCCTGTCTCATAATAGAATTCTCACAAGATCCGGTGGTTTAAAAGTGTGTGGCACCTCCTCCCCTGTGCTCCTGCTCCGGTCAAGTGACCTGCCTGCTCCCCTCTGCCTTCAGCCATGACCGTAAGTTTCCTGAGGCCTCCCAGAAGTAGCAGCTGCCATGCTTCCTGTACAGGCTGTGGAACCATGAGCCAGTTAAACCTCTTTTCTCTATCAATTACCTGTCTCAGACATTACTTGTCTTTTTGGGGGGAATGGGGGTGGGGGGTGGAACAGAGTTTCACTCTTATTGCCCAGGCTGGAGCACAATGGTATGATCTCAGCTCATTGCAACCTCCGCCTCCCAGGTTCAAGTGGTCCTCCTGCCTCAGCCTCCCGAGTAGTTGGGATTACAGACTCCCGCCACCACACCCAGATAATTTGTTGTTGTTTGTTTGTTGTTTTTGTTTTTTGAGACAGAGTCTCGCTCTGTTGCCCAGGCTGGAGTGCAGTGGTGCGATCTTGTCTCACTGCAAGCTCCGCTCCCGGGGCTCACGCCATTCTCCTGCCTCAGCCTTCTGAGTAGCTGGGACTACAGGAGCCTGACACCTCTCCCAGCTAATTTTTTGTATTTTTAGTAGAGACAGGATAATTTTTGTATTTTTAGTAGAGACAGGGTTTTCCATGTTAGCCAGGCTGGTCTCAAACTTCTGGCCTCAGGTGATCTGCCCTTCTCGGCCTCCCAAAGTGCTGGGATTACAAGCGTGAGCCACTGCCTCTGGCCCGGCCTGGGTATTTCTTTATGGCATTGCAAGAATGGACTAATACAGTCCCCTCTGCCCCAACACCACTGGGCCTGCAAGGAAATTGCCCAAGTTCACAGGAAGTCCAGCTGGGAGAATGTCCCCAGCCAATGTGCACAGAGCAAATCTGGAAACCGAGGCCCTAGAAAAAAGCCACATAGAGACATCTCCAAGCAGAGTCCCAGACGGGTCCTGCCTTGCCTCCCCTGCTGCGTGTCCTCACCCCGCTCCCTCCACCTTCCCACCACCATTCCATTCCTCATTTCCTACACAGGTCCCCTCCTCCACCCTTCACCCCATCCCTCACTTTCTACACAGGTCCCCTCCTCCACCCTTCACCCCATCCCTCACTTTCTACACAGGTCCCCTCCTCCACCCTTCATCCCATCCCTCACTTCCTACACCCTTCACCTCCTCCACCCTTCACCCCATCCCTCACTTCCTACACCCATCACCTCCTCCATCCTTCATCCCATCCCTCACTTCCTACACCCATCACCTCCTCCATCCTTCATCCCATCCCTCACTTCCTACACCCTTCACCTCCTCCACCCTTCACCCCATCCCTCACTTCCTACACCCATCACCTCCTCCACCCTTCACCCCATCCCTCACTTCCTACACCCATCACCTCCTCCACCCTTCATCCCATCCCTCACTTCCTACACCCATCACCTCCTCCACCCTTCACCCCATCCCTCACTTCCTACACCCTTCACCTCCTCCACCCTTCACCCCATCCCTCACTTCCTACACCCTTCACCTCCTCCACCCTTCACCCCATCCCTCACTTCCTACACCCATCACCTTCTCCACCCTTCATCCCATCCCTCACTTCCTACACCCTTCACCTCCTCCATCCTTCATCCCATCCCTCACTTCCTATGCCCATCACCTCCTCCACCCTTCACCCCATCCCTCACTTCCTACATCCTTCACCTCCTCCATCCTTCATCCCATCCCTCACTTCCTACACCCATCGCCTCCTCCACCCTTCATCCCACCCCTCACTTCCTACACCCTTCACCTCCACCCTTCACCCCATCCCTCACTTCCTACACCCATCACCTCCTCCACCCTTCACCCCATCCTGCACCTCCCCACACTTCCTGATTCTTTGCAGGTGGTGAGCTGACACCCCACCCCCACCACAGAGACGGGCACCATGCTGGTGGGAAATGCAGGATCCACTTTTTTATTGCAGGAAGACTATGTCTAGAGCGAAGGCTACACAGACCCCACAATGGGGGAGTGGGGACACCCACATGCGGGGGGAGAGGGGGTGGGGGCGGAGTCACAGCAAGCATGGCCTGGCACAGTCCTCAGCACCAGGGGTGCCCAGGCAGTATGGGCCAGCAGCCAGGGCAGGCTCAGGCCCCCTCCTATTGCAGATCCCCTCTCTCCCCAGGGTCGGGGCAGGGTCTGGGGTGGGAGAGGCCTGGAGGTGGGCAGGGCCCCAGGGAGATTGTGCTATCAGGGTGTGTCCCTGAGAAAGGGCTGCAGACCCCTGCCCAGCCTCACTCTCTCCGGCACCTTCAGAGCCCAGAAGCTACTGCCAGGACAGGAGAGGAGGCAATGTCAGCTGCTGGTGGGCCCTGGGACAGCCCAAGTTTTAGGGGGACCCCGCTCTGCTCAGACACAATGCCAGCTCTTCTGGGAGCCCAGTCCAGGTGCTGGATAGCAACACACACACAAGTATGCACACTCCCTCTCTCTGAGTGTGTCCAGTAAACATTTGTTGAGTAAACACACACATGAACACAGAGGAAAACAAACATGCTTGTACCAAATCAGACACGAGCAACATGTTATCTACATCGTCCCATGTACCAAATCAGACACGAGCAATCTGTTATCTACATAGTCCCATGTACCAAATCAGACATGAGCAATACGTTATCTACATAGTCCCACCTGGCCACATGACTACAGAGACACATGCGTGCAATCTCTCTCTCTCTCTCTCTCAGTGTACAAAAGCGTGCACGCGCACACACACACACACACGCTGCTTCCTCACACCCAATAAGATCAACACCTCCATTTCACCTTCCCTCGCTGACTTAGCTGCTGTGCTCCAAAGCCCCACTATGGAGAGACCCACATGGCACAGAACAAAGAGCAGCTTCCAGCCAATAGCCAGTGAGGAACTGAGGCCCTCAGTCCTGCAACAGCAAGGAACTGAACGCTGCAACAACCACATGAGCTTGGAAGAAGCAAATCCTTCCCCGATCAGGCCTTCAGATGAGACCTCTGCCTGGCCAATGCTTTGATTGCAGCCTCCTGAGATCCCGAGTAGAGGACCCAGCGAACCTGCACACAGGCTCTGACCTGCAGAATCTATGAGATAATAAACGTGTGTTGTTTCTGGTTGCTCCATTTGTGGTCATTGGTTACACAGCAATATCCAACTGATACAGATTTGGGACCAAAAGTCACATTGCTAGAGAGTCATGTTGCTATCGAGTGGAACAGAGATCGTGTCCCTCAATCAGGACAAACATATTTACAGATAAATACTCTCAGAAAAACCATATCACCCACTCCCGCAAAATATAGTCATGCTCATACAGGCACAAAGATTCACACAGACACATCACAAATACCCGGTCTTGTTGACAACCATACACAGGTATCTACAACTACCCACCTCTCTATAGACCCTACACCACTATTACACACACAGACTGCCACGAAAACATACCATCCCAGACAGACACACACAGGTATACACACAGATGCACTTAGATACAAGTCACCCATCCACGCACCCCAGGTTGCACAAATACACCGCATACACCGTTCCATAGTCACTTCCGTGAATGTTGGACACAACCCTGTGGGGTCACGTGAGTGTGGTGTCACTCAGACTCTCTCACAAAAACACCGAGAACCTCATGGCTGCAGATACACCTGACTCCAGGACGCCACCTTCCCGGGTGGGCCCTGCTCTCTGGGACACAGGTGGTGGGGAGGAAGTGGGCGGGGCAGACCTCTGCCTGGAGGCCCCTCGGATCCTGCTGGTGCTGGGTCCTATCGGCTGTCCCTCTACCGGGGTGTAATTGATGTCTCTCTGGCCAGGGCCCTGGGCACCCCCTCCTGAGCATCCCAGGTCCCCACCCACCATGCGTTGCTAACGTCTCTGTCTTGGTGGAAGAGACGGGTCCCCGGGTGGACGGTGTCTGGGAAGCCCTTCTACGTTCATGGTGCGTCTCCGACCGGGCAGTTGTGCTGTGGATGTGGCCGGTCCCCGGGGGTGGGACTCGGGGCTGGCAGGGGCACTGCTGCAGGCCCTGTGGTTATTGCCTGGTGGCCTGAGGCCCATCCCGCGGGCCCCACACCCCGGTGTGAAGACAGGAGAGAGCGGCATTCTGGGACCGGAGGAGGGGCACAGATCAGAGGTCGTGAGGGGCCGGGTGGGGTTGGATGTATATTAACACCAAACAGGAGAAAAAAAGAAAAAAATATCTGAGGCTGATGTGCATTTTCAACTCCCCCCTCCCCCGGAAGGTCACAGTGATCAAATGTGAGGGACAGGACGCGCAGGTCTGGCTGGGGACACCCCAGGGAAAGAGATGGAGATGGGGAAACGCAGCCTCCTCTGATCCCGGCGGGAACAAGCAGCTCCTCTTGCCAGCTCCCCGTCCTGTTTTCCCATCTGCAGGACAAGGGGGGCCACCTCCAGCTCTTGGTTTTGGGGGGCGGGTACAGACAGAACAGGAGGGTGGAAAGAGAGCGGGGGAGGAAGAAGAGCCCCAGCCCTGCCTCGGGATGGGCAGGGGCAGCGGAGAGGTGGTGGCCTCGGTTTCCCCAGCCGAGGTGTTGGAGGAAGGATGAGAGAAGAGGAGGAGGCCGAGGAGGGTGTCATTGTTGGGGGAGGCAGCGGGGGCCGGGGCCAGTGGGGGTGGGCGGCGGGCAGGTGGGCGTTCCGGGCTCACATGAGGGTGCATTTGCCCTTGACGCGGTCTGTCCTCTTCTGCTTCCCGGAGCGCTTGCCGTCGATGTTGAGGCTCATGTTCCGGCGGGTCTCCAGCGTCAGCAGCTCCTGGAAGAGCTCCTTGACGTTGTAGTTCATCTTGGCCGAGGTCTCCATGAAGGCGCACTTCCACTCCTGGGCCACCGCCTGCGCCTCGCGCGTGTCCACCTCCCGCTGCGTCTCGTCGCACTTGTTGCCCACGAGCATCACGGGGATGTCCTCCACGCTGCCCTTGATCTGCACGATGAGCTTGTAGATGGGCCCCAGCTCCTCCAGCGACTGCTTGCTGGTGACCGAGAACACCAGGATGAAGGCGTGGCCCTTAGAGATGGACAAGCGCTGCATGGCCGGGAACTGGTGGCTGCCGGTGGTGTCTGTGATCTGCAGCGTGCACACGCTCTTGTCGCAGCTGATCACCTGCCGGTAGGTGTCCTCGATGGTGGGGATGTACGTGTCGCGGAACGTGCCCTTCACGAAACGCAGCACCAGTGAGCTCTTGCCCACGCCGCCCGCCCCAAACACCACCACGCGGTAGTCATTGCTCTGTTCGGGCATCTTCCCCGCGGCGGGTGGGGGGCCGGGCCTGGGAGGGTCTGGTGCCGGCTGCAAGAACCCCAGACCGAGCCTGTGCGGAGAGGAGGGTCAGACGTCAAAGGCCACCCAGGCTGGAGGGGACAGCCCCACGCCCTAGGGAGAGAGGCAGACAGGGCGGCTTCTCAGAGGAGGTGGCTGCTGTGCCTCCTGCCTCCCGAAAAGGCCCATCTGCTTGCCGTGGCTGACTTTGCAGTTCTGTCCCGCAGGTGGGCACACAGCCAACACCCTTTGCTTACTCCTCCCTAACCAAATCTGGGGCCTGAGCTTCCCCGGGGGGCGCTGAGCTAGGAGAGGCGTGAGAGATGCCGGGATGCCCACGAAACTCCTTGCCCTGGTGCGGGTGTCCCTTCCAGGCTGTGCAGGCTTCCTCCTCTCTTCCCAGCGTGGCAGGGGCCCCTGAAAGCTAGCAGGTCTGCCTTCCACCTCTCGCTCCACACCTGCCTGACTCTGAGGCCTTGCTGAGCCATTGTGCCACCCTGAGCCTGTTTGGTGGATCAAACGGTGCCCGTCTCCAACAACCATGGGTCCCCTGCTCTTCCCCCACCCAAGAGATGGCTAACCCTCGTGGAAAACGCACATGGTGCTGTGTTTAAGATGCATGTGTCAGGGCTGCAGCCCTAGGTATGATGAATCAGTCGGCCAGGGCAACAGCCCTGGAAACTTGTATTTTATTTTATTCTTCTTATTTATTTATTTATTTATTTTTAGACAGAGTTTCGCTCTTGCTGCCCAGGCTGGAGTGCAGTGGCTCAATCTCGGCTCACCGCAACTTCCGCCTCCCGGGTTCAAGCTATTCTCCTGCCTCAGCTTCCCAAGCAGCTGGGACTACAGGCATGCGCCACCACGCCTGGCTAATTCTATATTTTTAGTAGAGACGGGGTTTGTCCATGTTGGTCAGGCAGGTCTCGAACTCCTGACCTCAGGTGATCTGCCCACCTCGGCCTCCCAAAGTGCTGGGGTTACAGGCGTGAGCTACCGCACCTGGCCTTCTTCTTATTTTTTTTTAAGACCAAGTCTCCTTCTGTTGCCCAGGCTGGAGTTCAGCGGTGCAATCTCGGCTCACTGTAACCTCTGCCTTCTCGGTTCAGGTAATTCTCCTGCCTCAGCCTCCAGAGTAACTGGGACTACAGGCACGCACCACCACACCCGGCTAATTTTTGTATTTTTAGTAGAGACGGGGTTTCGCCATGTTGGCCAGGCTGGTCTTGAACTCCTGACCTCAGGTGATCCTCCCGCCTCAGCCTCCCAAAGTGCTGGGATTACAGGCGTGAGCCACCGAGTCCAGCTGGAACTTGTATTTTAAGGCTGCTCTCCTCACCTCCCATAAATGGGATCCTGAGGCTGGGAGTCTGAGAACCACAATTTGCAAATCAGGGCACCAATTTCCAATAGCCACCCCGGGAGGCAGGGTCTTGCAGCCCAGGTGGGACACAAACATACACAACCAGAAGCTGAATGGGAAAATCCCCGCTTCCTAAATTATAAAATCAAACTATGGCCTGGCATGCCCTAGGCCTTCCCGTTCAGGTCTGATGGATCCTTAGGAATAGCGTTTCCTGGGAGGGGGTCCTTTTGGCCTCTCTCTTCTCTCTTGGGCTCAGAGAGGTCCAGCAGCCTGAGGAAGTCACACAGCACAGCGGATCCTGAAAGGACGGAGGTGGGGAGAGAACCCTGGGGGAAGGGCAGGTGGCTTATCTCCAGAATTTATGTCCTCCCCTCCCCTTCCTCCTTCCAGTCTCTGGGATGGGGATGGGGAGTCCCCCAGCAAGGGGGTCTACAGTGGGAGAGAAGGAGGCACCAGTTCCTACTTGCTGTTGCACTTGGGGTGGGGGTGTGTTTATGGGGAGGGTCCAGAGGTTCCCCGGGAGCCAGTGGTTTGAACCTAAACAGGCACATTCAAGTCCCCAAGCCTCCGTTCTCTCTTCTGTGAAATGCGAGCCACTGTTGGGACAAGTAAGGTGACAAGGTGGAGAAAGGTCCCAGGCAGTGCCCCGTCCAGCAGAGACTCCGATCACCACAGTGATCACAATCACAAGGGCTCGGGGCCGGTAGGCAGAGCACTTGGCCGTGCCAGTTGGTTGCAAAGGCACCTTCTGGATTATCAAGGGTAACAGATTTGCCAGAAAAAGAAAACAGGATGATGAAAGCGCCAGCTGACACAGTCCCCAGTTGTGATGAGCCAGGCAAACTTCTGGGCGCCTCGGCAATGCCAACTCATGTGATTGGCTGCCGGGTGTGTGGACTACATGCATAGTAATTCTGGACATTCGGAGGAGGCTGGGGGTGCTGGTGGCTGGGGGGAGGCGGCCTGCGCTGCAGACCCTGCCCTTTCCTGGGTGGGCGCCCTGAGAGGCAGGCATGCTGCTGTGCAGAAAGATGCCACCAAGATGGGCCTGGGGTCCTAACGGCCATGGGTTCTGTGGACCCAGACCCAGCCTTTGCCTTGCTGTGGGCGCTGAAGCTCCAGCCCCCATCAGCAGCACTGTCCTCCCCGAGTAGCCCCGCTGGGTCTGGAATCCCTGACTAGGAAGGCGCTTGCACTCAAGAGCCCTGAAGCCCACGAAGCCCACGCGGCTTCCCACCTCCTCCTCCTGGGGGATGCGGGTGGAGGGAGGGGGTCGTGGGCACTGAGGCGGGAGCAGGAGGGGCTGGCTCAAGGTCACAGAGCAGGGGGGTGGAGGCGCATAGCTGGGCTGGAAGCCCACCCTGCTTGGCTACACTCCCGGGGTTTCCCGCCTGTGCCGGGCAGCCCACCCACGGACAGCCAGGCAGGGCCAATGTACCCCAGCCCTGGGTCCCTGAAGCCCGGCTCCTGGCCGGACACGGCATGGTTGGTGGGGACGGGGGTGTCAAAGCAAGCTCAGGGTCAGGAAAGCAGAGAAAGCCGCGACACAGGGGTCTGGCAGGGGTCACGCCTGACCAAGGGTGGGGCGGGGGTCTGACCCGGGGCCGCCTGACCGGTGAGGGGTCTGACGGAGAGAGGGCCTGCTCTAGGGGGCCGAGGGCGCAGAGGCACAGTGCGGGGCCAGGCCAGGGGCGCCCCTTGACTCAGGAGGACCTCAGTGGTGGAGAGGAGGAGCCCACCCCGGGAAGGGGCGCGGAGGGAGGGGCTTGGCTGGGCAGCGGGGCGGAGGGCGAAGTGGGCAGCTGCAGGAGGGAGGAGGCCCTGCCCGAGGGGACCAATGCGGAGAGGGGCGGCGGGGTGGGCCTCGGTGGGGCGGGCTCGGCAGGGGGGCGCCCTCCGGGTGGGGGAGGGGAGGCGGCCGGGAGCTGTCCAAGGTGAGCCGCGGAGGGGCCGGCTGGGCTGGCGGGATGGGACCGGGGGCGCCCGGCCAGGGGCCCTGGAGCCAGGCGGGGAAGGGCCCGGCCCCGAGGCCCGGGAGGGTGGGGCCGGGACAAAGGAGGGACGCGCGGCGGGGAGGACGGCCGGCGGGGGGCTGCGCAGGGACCCCCGCCCCGCCCCGGGCCGCCTACCTGGGCCCGCTGGTCCCTGCGGCGCCGCGGCCGCTGCTCCTGCCCGCTCCGGTGTCCGCTGGCGCCGCCGCCCCCCGCCCGCCCGAGCCGCCGCAGTCGCGCCCGCGCCGTCCCCGCCCGCCCGGCCCCGCGCTCCGCCCCGCCCCGCCCCGCCCCGGGGACCCGCGCCCACGGGGCCCGCGCGCCGCCTGGCCAAGGTCACCGCCGGCCCACGAGGGACCCCGGACCGCCACCCCCACGGCACCCCTGCCCGCGCCCGGGGTGGGGGAGATCGCCAGGATCCGGGACCCCCGCCTTGCCACGTGGCCACCTGCGCGCGCCCTCCCTCGGGATGGGAGCGTGGGGCCGCTTCCCGGGAAACCCCGAGTGGGGGCCAGGAGCCCGGCTCGGGAGGAGCAGACTCCAGCCGGGGGTGGGGGGCTTTGGCAGAAATACGGATAAAGGGGGTGCAGAATGGGGCCCCTGAGGCCGGCTGGGGCCCGGTCACACGCAGGGCAGGGAACCAGAGGGGTGCGTTGTGAATTGAGTACGTCGATAACCAACACTCAATGAACAGGTTTAGAAGCGGGCAGAGGTGGGAGGGTTCAGGTCAGTGGGGTGCACCTGGAGGCCCACCCATCCCAGGGGCCTGGGCAGGGGCGGGATGGGGGTAGAAGTGGACTTAGCACTCAGTAGGGCTGGTTTTGTGGATTGGGAGGCAGCCCGTGGCAGTCGGGCCTAGGGAGGTGGGGGATGAGCAAAGGGGGCTGGTGCTACTCTGCAGAGAATGGGTTTGCGGTTTTGGGTTAGGAATATGTTTGTGTTCCCCCAACAGGAGGCGTCTTAGGGGAGCACTGGCTTTCCTGATGGCGTCTGTGTATCCACGAGACCGTGACTCCTCCTCCATTTTGGAGACCTGGAGGCTGAGGTTCCTTTTGGCCTCATCGGGCAGATCCCAGAGGAGACTGGACTTTGGGGTCCAGTGACCAGGTCAGAAGGTGCACTCACGGGTGAGTGTGAGTGTGGGACAGTCCCAGGCCGCAAGGCTGTTAGAGGAAGGCGCCCCTTGGTGGAGAGGCCAACTCTCGGACCCACAGGGGACTCTCCCGAGTCAGAGTGGTCAGTGGGTGTGAGGCTGGTCTGGAAGGTGGTGAGCTCCCCGTCACCAGGCCTGTGAGCAGGTGCTGCAGCCCCGGGAAGCCCTTGGCACTCAGCTCCTGGGTTCTCCATGGCCACCATTTCCATGGCCCTGGATGAGGTGGGCCCTTCTGCCTCTGCAGAGACTTGGCACTGCCCCCAAGACCACTCAGTCCCGTCTCCTGTTGCCACTGAGGCCGGGGCACTGAGGTTCGTATGACTTTGGTACTCTGCTTCTCCCTGACTTGACCCCACTCTCCCTCCTGGCCTCTAGACCCCCGCTCTGCAGCCCTCCTACTCTGCCACTCAACGCTCCAACTGGGACATGGGCCTCCCCTGCTCTAACGCCACCCATGGCTCCCTTCTCCCAGGTCAAGGTCCAGCTTCTCAGCCTGGCATCCATGGCCTGGCCTGAGTGCTCCTGGTGTGCACCTCCCTCCTGCCCTGACCCCAGCCCTGTGGGAGCACCTCAGAGCATGGCCCGGCCCCTGACCCTCATCTGGGGGTGCCCTCAGCAGGAGATGGAGACAGCCCCGAGGCAGACAAATCCCAGCTTCTGCTCTACATGGCTGCCCGCAGGGAAGTGCCTTCTCCAAGCCTCGGTTCCCCCATCTGTCAGTGACGTCACTGTTGCCCGCCTGTAGGGTTGCTGGGAACACACGGGCAGGGTGCCCACCTACACGGGGCTGCTGGGCACCCAAGCACTCAGACCGCAGCCCTGCCCCTTCCCAGTCTGCCTGCCTGCCTTCGTCTCCTGAGTGACCCGCCAGCGTGGGGCAGGGCGTTGGGCTGGCTCCCTGGCTCCTCCGGGCACCAGCTCAGGCCGGGGCAGGCTGACTCATAGGTAGGAGAGTGGGCAGGGCAGTAACTCCATGCTGCGGCTGCTATTTATAGCTCCCAGGCCAGGCTGTGGGCCGAGTGAGCTGGCGAGGCCAGGCCCTGTTCCCCTCCTCACTGTCCCTGGGGAACAGAGGCTCCACCCCTGACCCGAGCACCCAAACTAGGACCGCAGGAGCCTCTCCCCCATGGCGGGCCAGGAAGCAGAGCGTTCGTCCTGGCCTTTGTGAGTGGCGGTGGGTGGGCGCCCCAGCTCTGCCTCTCCTTGGAAAGGTGCATGATCCAAATCTCAGGGGCCAGGGCACTTGCACACTGGGGCGCTGAGCAAGCCGGGACTGGCACTGGAGTTTCCTGGGTTCCCTGCTGCCTCTCCTACCCGAGTCCCTGTTTGGAGAGTCCCTGGGTGTCCTGAGAGGCACAGAGGTGGGCGAGGAGGACTGAGGCCGGCTGCATCTTTGCCAAGGAGAAGAGGACCCGTCAACCTCTCCAGCTCCCGAGCTGGGCGGGATCCACAGGCGTCCACGCTGAGTCCCCAGGGTGAAACCGGGGGAGTCTGCATGGATCCCGCAAACACAGAGTGCCAGTGTAGTGGGTGCTGGGCCCTCAGCCGTCTGTACGAGGCCACTGTCCCTGCTCCCGTCTGGAAACTGCTGCTCAGAGAACGGAAGCGGCTCGCCCATGGTGGCCCAGTGGGGAAGAGGCCCGTCCAGATCCATCAGGCTCTGAAGCCACAGCCCAGCCTTCTGGGGATGGACGGCCACCCCCTTGTGATCCTCTTGCCCTGTCCCTGGCTATCTGGAGTCCTGTCCCGGGGACAGTGGGCCTGTCCTGCCTTACAGATCTCCTTTCAACAGAATAGCAAGGGATGGCGTTCATCTGAAACGTCCAGCTCCTCAGCCGGCCCTGCAGCTCCACGGCCCCTGTCCTCACCCTGCTGCCCTGGCCAGGGCCGCACGGGCCTCACTGAGCCCCAGCTAGCCATTGGAGAGGAGGGCAGTAGGGTCCGGTCCTCGGCTCTCTTCAGTGGTCTCTGGACCATGTGGGCAAAGCTGAGTTTGCACATCCTGGCCTCAGGGGGAAGAGTCCCTGGAGGCTCAGCCACACAGTTGCTTTTCAAGTTTAGCATCTGTCAATCAATCAATCTATCATCTATCTATCTATCATCTATCAATCATCGATCTGTCATCTATCAATCAATCAATCATCTATCATCTAACAATAATCTACCGATCATCTATCACCTATCAATAATCAATCATCTATCATCTATTAATCATTTACCTATTGTCTATCAATCATCTGTCATCTATTAATCATTATCTATCAATTATCTATCTATCTATCTATCTATCTATCTATCTATCTATCTATTTACATCTATCGAGACAGGGTCTCACTCTGTCACCCAGGCTGGAGTGCAGTGGTGAGGTCACAGCTCACCGCAGCCTTGACCTTCTGGGCTCAAGCAATCCTTCCTCCTCAACCTCCTGAGTAGCTGGGACTACAGGTACGCACCACCAGGCCCAGCTAATTTTTAAAAATGTTTCTGGGCTGGGCACAATGGCTCATGCCTGTAATCCCTGCACTTTGGGAGGCTGAGGTGGGCAGATCACTTGAGGTCAGGAGTTCAAGACCAGCCTGGCCAACATGGTGAAACCCCTTCTCTACTAAAAATATAAAAAGTTAGCCAAACGTGGTGGCAGGCGCCTGTAATCCCAGCTACTCAGGAGGCTGAGGCAGGAGAATCACTTGAACCTGGGAGGCGGAGGTTGCAGTGAGCTGAGATCACACCACTGTACTCCAGCCTGGGCAACAGAGCAAGACTCTATCTTAAAAGACAAAAAGAAAAAAAGTTCTGGGCTGGACACAGTGGCTCACGCCTATAATCCTAGTACTTTGAGAGGCTGATCAAGAGGTCAGCACTTTGAGGTGGGCTGATCACGAGGTCAGGAGTTCGAGACCAGCCTGACCAACATGGTGAAACTCCATCTCTACTAAAAATACAAAAATTAGCCGGGCATGGTGGTAGGCACCTGTAAACCCAGCTATTCAGGAAGCTGAGGCAGGAGAATCGCTTGAACCTGGGAGGCAGAGGTTGCAGTGAGCTGAGACCGTGCCATTGTACTCCAGCCTGGGTGACAGAGCAAGACTCAAAAAAAAAAAAAAAATCTGTAGAGATAGGGTCTTACTATATTGTCGAGGCTGGTGGCATCAATATTTTAAGATACAACAAAGACGATTTGTCAAAAACCAGTTTGCCTTCAAAGATGAACGGGCTGGCATCCTCAAGTCTCCACCCCCCCTTTTTTTTTTTTTTTTTTTTTTCCTGTCGGCATCTGCAGAGCTGCTCACCGCTGCTCCCCCAGCCCCCATGCCACGCCTCACCCTGCCTGGCTCCTAGAGTCAGCACTGGGTTCCTCTCTAACATCCGAGTGCTATGGGTTTTTGTTTTTGTTTTTGTTTTTTAGACAGAGTCTCACTCTGTCACCCAGACTGGAGTGCAGTAGTGTGATCTCGGCTCACTGCAACCTCCACCTCCTGGGTTCAAGCAACTCCCCTGCCTCAGCCTCCCTAGTAGCTGGATTACAGGTGCCCACCGCCACACCCGGCTAATTTTTATACTTTTAGTAGAGATGGGGTTTCACCATGTTGCCCAGGCTGGTCTGGAACTCCTGACCTCAGGTGATCCGTCCGCCTCGGCCTCCCAAAGAGCTGGGATTACAGGTGTGAGCCACCGTGCCTGGCTGGGGTGCCGTTTCATCACCACCTCTAAGGAGTGGGGTTACTGAGTCTTTACCATTGGCAGGGTAAGCTCCAGTAACACCTGGGTCTTCTTAGAGAGAAGCAGCCACTCTGGTCATCAGAGAAAAAAGGCTGAGAACTACAGAGAGGCCCCAGGACCTTTGCACATGCTGCTCCCTCAGCCAGACACGCTGTCTCTCCCCCATCTCCTCCTCACTCACTTCCTCCAGTCCCCTGCATGTCACCCCAGAGACCGCTCCTGACCACGGAGCTAAAATCATCTCCTTTTGCCGTCTCTCATCGTGTCCTGATTCTTTTCAGGGCATTTATTGCTACCTGGTACCACGTGACATGCTGGCGTCGGCTCCCTCTCCAGAATGTGAGCCGCCTTAGTTCTGGGGCACTGGTTCCCACCCAGGGGGTGATTCGGTCCCAAGGGGAGACTGGGCACTAGATGGGAACATCTGTGGTTCTCACAACTGCAGGTGCTCCTGGCATGGAGTGGTTGGAGGCCAGGGATGCTGCTCAGCACCCTGCAGTGTCCAGGGCAACCCCATCCCAGAGAACCATCTGGCCCCTGGGTCCACAGTGCCCAGGGGCAGAGACCCTGGAGGGGTGGATGGTCTCAAACTTTGCCCACCCCAGCATGGCCAGCGTTGCCTGGGAACTTGGTGGAATGCAAATTCTCAGGCCCCACTCCAAAGCCCAGCTGCAGCTCAGCTTCCCACAAGGCACAGGATGGCCCCAGATGTCCACAAAGCCGAGGCACAGAAGCCTGTCCTTGGGGCCAGCTCATCTAGCCTGAGTCTGGCTGGACCTCCACTAGCTCAGACGGAAGCCCAGCCAGCCCGCTCACCTCTTCATGGAGAAGCCCGACACAGCGCTGGCCACTCCCTCCCCTCCGTGTGCAGCTCCCAGGCTCTGAAGCACTCACCTGTCTAACCCGATTCTCACCCTGCAAGACCGCAACCCGCCATCACTTCCACCCTCAGCCAGGACACGGAGGCCAGCTGTGTCACTGCTCCGAGGGGCTGCAGGTGCGTGGCCGCAGAGGCCTGAGGGGTGGCAGGGACAGAGGTGGGGGCACCTTCCCACTCCAGCCCCGTCTGGCCTCAGCACCCGGCAGCCGGGAGAAGAGTTCTGGGGTCTTCCAGACAAGCGCCCACGTCCTGCAGCAGCCCCTCCCTCGAAAGGCAGACCTCTCCTCTACTTTCGGGAGCCTCCGCCTCCTTCCCACCTGCAGGTGGACCCTGGAAAGGCTGGGGCAGCCTCCGAGCATCGAGGTGAAGGCTGAGGAGTCTTTATCGGTGACAGGCTGCTCACCGGCTCTGTCCCAAAAGCAGACACAGCTCAAGGCACAAGCTGGGGGCAGGCTGGCAGCTGGAACAGGTGGGATACAGCACCCCCTCTTCCCAGTGGGGCAGCGGGTCCGGAGCTGCTGGCCAGGACAGTCTGATGGTGCCATGGGCTGGGAGACACCGTCCCATCCACCGCCGACCTCCCCGTCCCGCCCCGAGCTAATAACTTGTGCAACAGAAATACAAACAACAGACACCGTGGGGCCGACAGGCTGTTATTATGGCTGACTCAACCCCGCTGGGCCTGGGCGCCGCCTCGTCATTTTCTCCTTTTGTCTCCGGATCCAGGTGGGGGAATCCGGCGATGCCATCCAGCTGGCTGTGCTGAGAACCCCACAAGGGGCTTCCTTCCCCCTGGAGCCCGCCCCTGCGCCCAGCAGGGACCCCGAGCCCAAGTCCCAAGTCAATTCTCCAGCTTGCAGAGCTGAGTGACGCCCACACCCCCGCCCACCCTCTCTGTCCCAACAGAAAAACCTGGGCCCACCTGGGGTCTAGACAGGGCTGCTGGGTCTGCTTCCGGCAGGGCAGGGGCTAGGCCTGACCTGGGTCCCTCCCGTCTGTGACCTGCCTGGTCATAGACAAGAGAAGCCCCCGGCCAGGCATGAGCCTAGGGGTGGCTGTGACCCAGCCAGAGGTGTTGGATTCGGGCAAAGGTGGCACTGGGTGCTCTGCGCTTGGAGTTCTGGTTTTTCGTGTGTGTATGTTTGAGACCGAGTCTTGCTCTTGTCGCCCAGGCTGGGGTGCAGTAGGGCGATCTCGGCTCACTGCAACCTCTGCCTCCCGGGTTCAAGCGATTCTCCTGCCTCAGCCTCCCGAGTTGCTGGGATTACAGGAGCCTGTCACAACACCCAGCTAATTTTTGTGTTTTTAGTAGAGATGGAGTTTCGCCATGTTGGTCAGGCTGGTCTCCAACTCGTGGGCTCAACTGGTCTGCCCGCCTCAGCCTCCCAAAGTGCTGGGATTACAGGAGTGAGCCACTGCGCCTGGCCGGAGCTTCGTTTTTACACAGGAAGCTGTCTGTGTTATCCAGGAACGATCTGTCCAAGCTATTCCTGGTCTCTCACAGCACATGAAACTGTTGGCAGGTGTCCCCTCTCCTCCCAGCGTCTCTCTTGTGAACGGGAGGTCTACACAGCCCACCATCACCTGCCCTGGGTCTTCCTATGAGTTGGGCTGGGTGTCTCCCCCTGTGGACATTGGGACCAAACCGTTCTCTGGGGAGGGGCCGTCCTGGACACTGCAGGGTGCTGAACAGCATCCCTGGCCTCCACCCACTCCATGCCAGGAGTACCCCCAGTCAAGACAACCACAGATGTCCCCAGACAAGGCCCGGTGTCTCCTGGGGGCAGAAGATCCCCGGCTGGGAGTCACAGTCAGTCAAAGAGACCCGCAAAGAGGAGGACCCTTGGCTTCTGCAGGTCACATGACACTTCTGCGACTCAAAGTTGTGTAGAGATGGAGGCGGCCGTGCGCAGCCAGAGCTGGCCGGCTCTGCAGTGCTGTGGCGTCGTTCTGAGGCAGGAGTGGCCTGCGGCTGTAGGCAGTGACGAACCCAGGCTTCCTCAAGCAGTGGCTCCTGGCACTGGATGACAGTGTGTCTGTGGGCAGAGCCAGAGCAGACAGAGTCGCTGGGCTGCCTCACAGGAGCCCGGACCCGGCCGCCGTCAGCCAAGGGACCTTGGGAGTGAGCCCTGTGCCTCTGGACTCTGTAGGACGGACGAGATGACCGTGCCACGTCTTTACCCCAACACGGACATATGCTGGGTTCCTCCTCAAAAGTGGGTAAAGCCGCCAGGCGCGGTGGCTCACGCCTGTAATCCCAGCACTGTGGGAGGCCGAGGAGGGTGGATCACCTGAGCTTAGGAGTTCGAGACCAGCCTGACCAACATGGTGAGACCCCATCTCTACTGAAAATACAAAAATTAGCCGGGCGTGGTGCCGGACGCCTATGGTCCCTGCTACTCCGGAGGCTGAGGCAGGAGAATCACTTGAACCCAGGAGGCAGAGGTTGCAGTGAGCCAAGATCGCGCCACCGCACTCCAGCCTGGGCGACAAAGCGAGACTCTGTCTGAAAAAAAAAAAAAGTGGGTCGGGCGTGGTGGTTCATGCCTGTAATCCCAGCACTTTGGGATGCCGAGGTGGGCGGATCACGAGGTCAGGAGTTCGAGACAAGCCTGGCCACCATGGTGAAACCCTGTCTCTACTAAAAATACAAAACTTAGCTGGCCATGGTGGCGGGCACCTGTAATCCCAACTACTTGAGAGGCTGAGGCAGGAGAATCGTTTGAACCCGGGAGGTTCAAGTTGCAGTGACCCAAGATCGCGCCATTGCACTCCAGCCTGCGTGACAGGGCAAGGCTCTATCTCAAAAACAAACAAACAAACAAAGTGGTGAAAGCTGACCAAAAGTGGCTCAAGAGATACCCTGCTGCCTTAGGGTCCTGCTGCCTTAGGGTCCTGCCGGCCCCAGGAAAGCTCCTTTTGTGCTCCCGAGACTCTGGGACGGAGGGGTCTGGAGGCCACAGCCTGCTCGCCCCTACCCCGCCTGTGTCCTGCTTTCTGGCCGCTGCCTCTGGTCTGCTGCGGTTAGAGGAGCAGAGCCGGCCCTGAGCTCCCACCCTCGGGAGGACAGATGTGGCTGATGGCACAGCGCTGGTGGGGGACAACGTGGTCTCGGAGGCTCCTCTGGAGGGAAGGGGAAGAAGCTGCCTGGGACCCTTTGTGGGGGCCGGTGGCTGGGCCTGCAGGGGTCGACAGCTGGGGTCCCTCAGGCCACCCTGGGGAGCTGATGGCTGGTGAAGGGCAGGGCCCCACTTTGTGCTTCCAGCTGTGATGGGTGAAGGTGGATGGGGACCCCCGGAGCAGGTGGTGCTCTGCCCCATGTGGGTTCCTGCTGGATTTGGGGGACAGGGACCCTGAGCCTTCCCATGTGGGGGGCCTGGATGTCCCTATCCCCTGGCAGTCGCGAAACTCAAGCCACATTCCCCACCAGTGCAGGGACCCAGCGGCTTCACAACCCACCCACCCGCAGTAAAGGACAAATGGCCCAGGCGGGGTGAAGTGGGGGGAGGGAGGTGCAGAACCACACTGGGTTCAGGACACTGCGAAACTCCTACACCCCTGGGGCCAGGGCCAGGCTGCACGGGGTTCAGAGATGGGTCCCCGATAGGTTCAGACTTCCAACAGCAATGGGGTAGGGACCCCCTGGAGTGGAAGTTGGCGGGGAAGGTCTCAGGAGCGGAGGCTAAACCTCAGGTTACTTACAGACCCCATGGAGTGGAAGTTGCTTGCAGGGGCCGTGCGACTTTCCTGGCTTCCCGGGGCCCCTGTGACAATGCTCCTGGCAGCCACCGCCTTCTCGAGGTCGTCCCTACCTGTGACTGGCCCCTGGGAGCTACAGCAGGGCCACCGGCCGGCACGTCCCTCAGAGAAGTCACTGGCTGGCCCTGGAGCTCCCATCTGACCAGAGTGATGGGTTGATGGACAGGAGACCCGCCAGGCCCAAGCCCACAGGCCAGATGGGGGCCTCTCCATGTAGCGCCCCCACAGTCAGTCTTGTGGGCCGGTGTAGGGAGACATGGCGGCGAGGCAGAGGATGGGACGGGAGAAGGTTACCCGGGGCCTGGCGCCCAAAGCTGAGCGACAAGGGAGGAGGTGAGGACAGCCAGAGGCCCTCGCAGCCCTGATGGGGCCAGAAGCCGCCAAGGCCCAGAGACGGGGGCCGGGGCTCCAGGTTGGAGCGAGGAGGTGGTGAAGCCGGTGGAAACACCCAGCCCGGGCGGGCAGGCCGGGCCCCCTTCCACGGCGCCACAGCGGCTTCGAGCCAGGCAGAGCCAAATCCCCGAGGAGAGAGTCCTTCCCCAGCTCTCACCTCCCCAGACCCGGCAGTGTTGCCTGGACAACGGCTCAGGCCTTCCGGAGGTTGCCACGGAGCCAGGAGCTCAGGGCTGCCCCAGCCCACGCTCGGCTGCTCGTTCCCCGCGCTCCTGCCCTCTCGGGAGCGGTGTCCGGGGGAGGGAATCCCACCACGGGGCCTGCCCCACCGCCGGTGGGATCCGTCTTCCTCTGGAGACCCCAGTGTGTGCGGCGGAGCTGAGGACTGATCCTCAAGCTGCTTCCTGACCCTGCTTGTGCATCTCAGGAAACTGTGACACTCACCCAGCCCAGGGGTCCCTGCTCCAGGGGCCACAGCAACAGGGAGAGGAGGAGAGGGCACTCCTGAGGGTACATGGCCCACTTGCGGGGGGCACAGCCTGTGTGGCAGGAGGGACGGAGCCTGGCTGTCCCCCCACAGTGACTCCAACCTCATAAGATTCAAGACACTCTCGGGGCTCGGGCGGCGAGACCCTGGCAACAGAGACGGGCAGAGGACGGGCCTTCAGGACCCCCAGCTGGTTCCAGAGGCACAGGCAGTGCAGCCCCCACTCTGGTGACAGCAGCCAAACGCTCCTGTCCTTCTCCACAGGCTGGGGCTGTGCGGCAGGGAGAGGAGGGTCCTGACTGTTCTCACCTGGACCCAGGCCCCGGCCCTCCCGCCTGCAGGTCGCCACACCCCTCGGCCCAAGGTTGACATGGCCACACAGCTTTGATAAAGACTTTTAAGAGAAAGAAGTATTTTAAAAAGTAGCAGTGCTCTGAGACTCGGGGTGTAGGATCGGGGGCACAGCCTGGTTCCGGGAGGCCCCTTGTGCACAGACGGTGGCCCGGGGCCACAGTGCTTGCTCTCAGGGGAGGCGGGGCCGGGGGACGTGGCCTGTGTCCGGCCCGGGGCTCCCGGCGGCAGGGACGATGGCGAGGCTGCTCACCACTTCAGGAAGACCATCCCGGCCAGGACGGCATAGCCCAGCACCAGGAAGAGGACCTTGAGCAGACGGTCACTCTTCTCCTCCAGCTCCTTGGCCAGGATCTCCAGGAAGGTGATGAAGAGGAAGGTGCCGCCCGCCAGGCCCTGCAGCAGCACGGAGGCCACGCTGCCCGGCACGCCCTGGGCGCTCTCGATGCCCAGGCCCAGGCCGATGCCCAGGGGGATCATGGCGCTCACGGTGACCGCCAGCTTGGCTGCGTCCCGCAGGGGCATGGCACTCCGGGCCATGCTGATGCCCAGGGCCACGGCCACCAGCGTCTCGTGGACAGCCACCCCCACGAACAAGCTCACCACTTTCTCCCCTTCCTCCTGCAGGCCCAGGGCCAGGCCCTCGAAGACCGAGTGGGCCGACAGCGCGAAGGCCAGGCTGAGCAGGCGCACAGGGCTGGCGCGCGAGAGGCCCTGCACGCTCAGGCCGGGGCCGTGGCCGTGGGGCTCCGCGTAGAGCGCGTGGCCCCGCGCGCCCCCCATGAAGGGGCTCTCGTACTCCGAGTCGCTGCCCACGTCCGAGCCGGCGTTGAAGGTCTCCAGGTCGATGAAGGACGGCTTCTCCTTGCGGAAGGTCAGGATCAGCTGCTCCAGGAAGACGGTCATGAAGAAGCCCAGCAGGAGGATGGTTTCGGCCAGCGGGTAGTCGGTGCTGATGTGGCCGAGGCTCAGGACCTTCTGGAGCTGCAGCCAGGGACACCCGAGAGAGAGAGAGAGACCCACACTCAGGGGTGGAGGCGACAGGACCGGCCACATGTCACCGTTCAAAACAAAGTCCAGAAATCCCTGATTCACGCAGAGGTTAAAACAAGTGGGACAGGAAGGGCTTGCCTGCCATAGATTAACAACAAACAAACGAGCTGGGGGCGGCGGCTCACGGCCGTGATCCCAGCACTCTGGGAGGCCAAGGCGGGCGGATCGCTGGAGCCCAGGAGTTCGAGACCGGCCTGCCAACATGGGGAAACCCATCTCTACTAAAAATACAAAAATTAGCCAGGCGTGGTGGCGGGCGCCTGGTATCCCAGCTACTCGGGAGGCTGAGGCAGGAGAACTGCTTGAACCCAGGAGGTGGAGGCTGCAGTGAGCCGAGATCGCGCCCCTGCACTCCAGCCGGGCTGACAGATCGAGACTCCAGCTCAAAATAAATGATAAAGAGCTGCATTGGCCTCGCGTGTTCTGCTGCGAGGCCTCCTCTGTGCTTCCCTGACTGACACGCCCAGGCCCGACTCTCCTCCCGGTCAGGGCTCTCCTAGCGAGGGGAGACTTTGGTGGGAAAAAACTAGACGTAGGTCAGACAGGAGCCGCAGGCCGTCTGCAAGAGGTACACGCTCCTATGGGAGGGACAGCCGCTCACGGGGCGGACACGCAGGCATTAGGCTACGCGCCGGGATGAAGTGTCCTGTGAAAGGCAGGCTGTAAACACCCACAACAGCTCCCTGGAGCCCCGTCAGGACAGGGCCAGGGTTCACAGCCACCCTCCAGAGACCTCGAGACCAAAGCAGGGGAAAATCACATGCCGGACACTCACAACACCGGCTTCCCTGCTTCCTCCCAGCAGACTTCATTACAACATGCACGCACACACATGCACAAACGCACACACATACAGACGCACATGCGCATGCACACACACATGCACAAACGCACACACACAGACGCACATGCACACGCACACACATGCACAAACGCACACACACAGACGCACATGCGCACGCACACACATGCACAAACGCACACACACAGACGCACATGCGCACGCACACACATGCACAAACGCACACACACAGACGCACATGCGCACGCACACACATGCACAAACGCACACACACAGACGCACATGCGCACGCACACACACATGCACAAACGCACACACAGACGCACATGCGCACGCGCACACACATGCACAAACGCACACACAGACGCACATGCGCACGCGTACACACATGCACAAACGCACACACACAGACGCACATGCGCAAGCGCACACACATGCACAAACGCACACACAGACGCACATGCGCACACACACGCACATGCGCACGCGCACACACATGCACAAACGCACACACACAGACGCACATGCGCACACACACACACATGCACAAACGCACACACACAGACGCACATGCGCACGCACACACGCGCATGCACCCATGCACACACACGCACAAACGCACGCACACACACACAGACGCACATGCGCACGCACACGTACGCACCCATGCACACACACACACAGGCGCACACGCAGGTGCACATACAAGCACACACACACGTACACAGTGGTTCTCAACCAGGGCGATTCTGCCCGTGTGCACACCTGGCAATGTCTGGAAACACTTTTTATTTTCACAACTTGGGTAGGGGGAAGGTGTTGACATTTGAGGCTGGATTGTTCTCTGGGATGGGGCCGTCCTGGGCGCTGCAGGGTGCTGCTGAGCAGTGTCTCTGGCCTCCACCCACTCCAGGCCAGAAGCATCCCCAGTCCCGACAACCACAATGTCCCCAGACATGACCCAGTGTTTCCTCGGGGCAGATCACGCTGGGTGAGCCTCTGCTGCAGCAGAAGGCTGTGTTTCCACGGAGAAGCCACTTAACTCCCTCACTGACCACCGGCTGGTGCGTGCCTCGCTTGGGGACAAGCTCACAAGGAACTCTAGCTACTCCCAAGAGACAGACACTGATCAGGAGAGATGAGGCAGACGCACGGGAGCTGTGAACCAGGCACCATTTTGCAGGGGTGACTGAGAGCCTGGCCTTGCAATGGGTGACGCTGGGGGCTCAGGAGGAGGGACCTCATCCGCCTGGCCAGCCCGAGGGCAGGGGAACGGCAGGGGAAGATTTGGGTGCTGTGAGAAGGCCACTGTGATGAGGGGGAGGGAAAAGCGAGCTCCCCGCAGTTGCCCAGGCCTGCAGTCAGAGGGTGACGGGGGTGACGCCATGACTCTGGGGGAAAAGGGGGGCTGGCAGTGGCCTCTGGGATGCAGGAGACATCAGAGACGACCAAGATCTCCATCCTCGCAGTGCTGATGTCAGTCTCCACACACTGCGTAACAGATGAACGCAGACTCGGCCACGCAGAACAGCAGGAATGTGGTGTCTCGGCTCTGAATGGCAGAAATCCAGGTGTGGGCTAGCTGGGCTCTATGCTCCAGGTCTCACGGGGCTGGAACCAGGGTGTCGTCAGGGCTGAGATCTCACTGACGCCCAGGGTCATCTTCCAAGCTCACTGGAGGCTGGGAGGGTCAACCTCCTCCTGGCTGTGGACTAAGGCCCCTGTGTCCTCGCTGGCTGTTGGCGGGGACGGCTTTTGGCACTGAGAGGCTGCCCTTGGATCCTCACTTCATGCCCCTCTCCTGGCACACCCTGGCTTTTTGCTTCTCCAAGGCCAGCAGGAGGGGAGCAGCTCACCTGATTAGGCCAGGCCCACCCCCTCCCTTTGGATGAACCGTGTTAACTGATATGGGTCGGTCATCACAGCTGCAAAAAAATCCCCTCGGCTGGGATTCTGACACAATGGCAGAGTGACACCCACGGCAGTCCCAGTCCCACTGATACTCGAGGGGAGGAAACAGCATGGGGCGTGTGGAGCAGGGGCTAGAAGCTCGGGGGCCACCTTGGAACTCCACCCTGCCACACTAACAGGCTCAGAGGATTTAATCCCAGACAACAGCCCCTCTCCTCCTTTCTGGACACCAGGCACGAGGAAAAGCAGGGCCGGGCGGGGTGGTTAGCTTAGGGCTTCTGTGCTTTCATTGGGAGGAAGGACAGGGGGTCCTCACATCTCCACCAAGCAAGTAACCAACACAAACTCAACCGTCACATCCGGCCCAGAGAGAGGAAGCCCCTCACCCAGGGTCACCCAGCAAGCATGGCCAGGGCTGGTCACAGTGTGGCCCGACAGGGGACCCATACTCTGGGCTGCTGATGTGGGGGAGCTCAAGGAACAGGTTACCAGAGGACGATGCTGTCAGGAGTTGGGGTGGACAGACTCCAAGATGGCCCCAGAAGCCCCTGCCTCCTGACAGACATACCCTGTGAGGTCCTGGCCACTTGAGTGTGGGAGGGACTTGAACTTGCTTCTAACCAGAAGGACACTGGGGCACAGGGGAAGGGATACGCTGCCATCTCTGTATGACATAGGACTGTGCCCTCTGTCTTACACGGAGGCATGGCCATCTTCTCCATTTGCTGATGAAGGAACTGGCCATGCCGGGGGGGCCCACATGGCCAGGCTCTGAGGGCTGCCCCCAGCCAACAGACACTGACAGACAGACATCTTCGGTCTGACAACCAATGAGGAACTGAACCTGGCTTACAACCACGTGAGTTTAGAGGTTGACCCATCCCCAGTTGAACGTTGAGATGAGACCACAGCCCAGGAGACATTTTGACTGCTGCCTTGTGAGATCCTGAAGCAGTGCCCAGATCCCTGACTCACAGAAACTGTGAGATGATAAACGTGGGTAGTCTTCAGATGCTAAGTTTGCTATAATTTGTTACGCAGCAGTAGCTGACTGATACAGGAACCGAAGAGAGGCCATGCTTTCCAGCTTCAGGACAGAGTGTGTGCTACCTGGGTGGGTGGTCTGGTCTGATTATCAGGTGACAACCGACGAGTCCACCTGTTGGGAATCCCAGGTCTAGTCCAAGCCCCTTGTTTAGCTGGGAGAGCACAGAGACAGAAAGCAACCAGTTCACAATCACACAGCAAATTCACTTCCTACTTTCCATCACCCTCACAGCATCAAGGCCTCCACTGAACTTGGCATCAGTGTTGAAAATGCATCAGAGTCCCTTGGCCATAAGGTGCCAAGGGCTGCTGCTAACACCCAGGGAGCCCTTACCTTTTCCCTCACAGCAGGCAGCAGAGCGTTGAAGCACGTGGCCAGAAACACCCCTCCTCCAAAGGTGTTGCAGAGAGACAGGATCTTTTTGGAGCGATGGGCCTTCTCAAAATCTGTCTCGATGATCTTCACGGGGAGCAGGGAGCCAAGCAGCATGAAGAAGAACACGCCCACCATGCAAAGGATTTTGGCCACTAGCAATTTCACCATGGTGGCGGCTTGGGTTGCTCTGGTCACCGCAGGGCCAAACCCCACGATGTGCTACCGAGCCCAACCACGCAGTTGGAGGCTCATGTCTTAGTCCAGCAACTGTGAACAGCAGGGGCATTGCATTAGCTTTTTCTTTTTTTGAGACGGAGCCTCGCTCTGCCACCCAGGCTGGAGTGTAGTGGCGTGATCTTGGCTCACTGTAACCACCACCTTCCAGGTTCAAGCGATTCTCTCGCCTCAGCCTCCCAGGTAGCTGGGATTATAGGCGCTTGCCACCACACCCAGTTGATTTTTGTATTTTTAGTAGAGACAGGGTTTTGCCATGTTGGCCAGGCTGGTCTCAAACTCCTGACCTCAGGTGATCTGCCTGCCTCGGCCTTCCAAAGTGCTGGGATTACAGGCATGAGCCACCGCGTCTGGCCTCTTTTTGTTTTTTTTTTTGAGACGGAGTCTCACTCTGTTGCCCAGGCTGGAGTGCAGTGGCCGGATCTCAGCTCACTGCAAGCTCTGCCTCCCGCATTCTCCTGCCTCAGCCTCCCGAGTAGTTGGGACTACAGGCGCCCGCCACCTCACCCGGCTAGTTTTTTGTATTTTTTAGTAGAGACGGGGTTTCACCGGGTTAGTCAGGATGATCTCCATCTCCTGACCTGTGATCCGCCCATCTCGGCCTCCCAAAGTGCTGCAATTACAGGCGTGAGCCACCGCGCCCAGGCAGCTTTTTTTTTAGACAGAGTCTCGCTCCGTTGCCAGGCTGAAGTGCAATGGTGCAATCTCTGCTCACTGCAACCTCCACCTCCTGGGTTCAAGCGATTCTCCTGCCTCAGCCTCCCTAGTAGCTGGGATTACAGACATGCGCCACCACTCCCAGCTAATTTTTTTGTATTTTTAGTAGAGACGAGGTTTCATCGTGTTGGCCAGGCTAGTCTCGAACTCCTGACCTCGTGATCTGCCTGCCTCGGCCTCCCAAAGTGTTAGGATTATAGGCGCTAGCCACCGCACCAGGGCAGTTCTTCAGTTTTGGAACTCATACTGGTTTTCTTTGCTTCTCAATCTACAGACAACTGTGGGACCTTGTAATCATGTGAGTTAATACTTAATAAACTCCCCTTTATATATGTAACTATTCCATTAGTTGTGTCCCTCTAGAGAACCCTGACTAATACACTGTCTCAAAGAAAAAAAAAAAGTTCATCAAAACTAAAAAAAATCCAGGCGGGGTACGGTGGCTCACACTTGCAATCCCAGCACTTTGGGAGGCCGAGGCAGGTGGATCACCTGAGGTCAGGAGTTCAAGACCAGCCTGGCCAACGTGGTGAAACCCCATCTCTACTGAAAATACAAAAATTAGCCGGGTGTGGTGGCTGACACCTGTAATCCCAGCTACTCGGGAGGCTGAAGCAAGAGAATCGCTTGAACCCAGGAGGCGGAGGTTGCAGCGAGCCAAGATGGCACCACTGCACTCCAGCCTGGGTGACAAGAGCAAAACTCCGTCTCAAAAAAAATAAATAAATAAACAAACTAAATAAACTCTAAAATTCCACTCCTCAGTCTCCCTGGCCATATTTAAAGTGCTCAGTAGTCACACAAGCCTACTTGACTTCTGTGGTTACCGTATTTGACAGCAAAGGGAACACTCTCGTCACTGCAGAATGTTCTATTGGATGGTGGTGGTTCATGGCTTCCCCATGCCCCAGAGTAAAGTCTAAACTCTGGACCCTGAGGCTGAGGCTCTGCACGACAAGCTCCTGCCTCACCTTGGCCCACACTGGTCCTTTCTGTGCCAAACTCGCTCGTGCCTCAGGACCTCTGCATGGGTTCTTCTCTCTCCACCTGGAACATGCTCTCTTTCTCCTGACCTTCTAGCAATGCCTCCTTCTTCTCTCTTGCTTCACTGCATCCAGGACCCCTCAAAAGGGCCTCCCTCAGCCAGGTGTGGTGGCTCATGCCTGTAATCCCAGCACTTTGGGAGGCTGAGGTGGGCAGATCACCTGAGGTCGAGAGTTCAAGACCAGCCTGTCCAACACAGTGAAACACTGTCTCTACTAAAAATACAAAAATTAGCTGTGTGTGGTGGCGGGCACCTGTAATCCCAGCTACTCGGGAGGCTGAGGCAGGAGAATCACTTCAACCCAGAAGGCAGAGGTTACAGTGAGCCGAGATCGCGCCATTGCACTCCAGCCCGGGCTGCAGAGTGAGACTCCGTCTCAAAAAAAAAAAAAAGGGAGGGCCTCCCTCTCTGACCATGGCTGACTCCCGCCCTAAACCATATCCCTGTACCCGCCGGAAGGCCTGGTGTAGAAGATACTAAAAACCCGCTGGCTGAACACACGGAGGAACGGAAGCCTGTGGGCACTGATAAGGGCCGCATTACCTGATGCAATGGCCCAAAATGGAGTCGGTTTCACCCTGGACCCCAAAATGTCACCATTCTTAGGAGGAATCTCAGCTCCTCCCCTGGTCCTTGAGTTTTCCCCAACTGGGATTTGTCCCCCACCATCAGCGCCAAGCGCCTCATGGCCGCGCCACCTCCCTGCATTCAGGTCTTCGGGTCACTGCTCAGACGTCTCCACTCACAGCCCTCCCCGCCCCCTTCCCTGGTGTTATTTTCTTTTATTTTGTGCTACAGAGGGAACTAGGAATTACATTATTTTAAGTCGATTAAAGTCGTCCCGCCCCCCAAGGCGGTGAGCTGGGCGGGACCAGGCTGTCTGTCTCGCTCTGGGCCAGCTGCACCCAGCGCAGAGCCACCCAGGCACACAGTAGGCGCCCAATAAAGACCTGTCCGGCATCTGGATGCCTCAGGCTGTACAGGGAAGGTGAGGGTGGCCTGCACGCTCTCAAACTGTAGACTGCTCGGGCCGGGATGCGGAGGGCGCGGGCTCATTCATTCAATCAGCACTTATTGAGCGCCTTCTGTGTGCCTCGCGCTGCCGGATACCGGAGTCGGGCCTCGGCTAACGTGCGGGTAGAATCCACCAGAACACCGGCCGCCCAGGGCCGCCCCGCCCCGCCGCCCCGCCCCGCCGCCCCGGGTCCTCTCTCAGCCCGCACCTACCTCCCGGGGAACCCTTGTCCCCCGACAGGCGCCGCTCCCCGCCCAACCGCCGCGCAGTCTCGACCCCACAGACGCGGCCTGGAGAGGCCCCGCTCAGCGCGGCTGGCCCACGCCCCGCCCACGCCCCTGCCCATTGGCCTCCCCGAGAGCCGCTGGTAGAACTTTCCATACTATTGGCTGCGGAACCTGCCACTCACATGCGACTCCACCTCTTCTACCGACACAGGAAAGGGGTTTCCTCCCGCAGAGCGGCGGGCGCAGCCACCAAGCTGCCCCGACGGGAAACTCGGATCGGCGAGGAACGGTTCCGGCAGGATTGGGTTTCCAGAGCTGTCCAGGGGCATCTGGTGCTGAATCCCGCTTGGAAGGAGCTTGGAGGTGTGGACGGGAAGTGATATCCAACGCAGGCGGCTCCTCTCTCAGTGTCCTCGCTGCTGATCCCCTTACGGACGGCTGAAGAAGCAGCTTCATCCTTTCAACAAATCTCTGTTGATAGGCAGGAGGAATAAGTCCAAGAGATCGACCGTACATCACGGTGGCTGCAGCTGGTAACGATGCATTGCATACTGCAAAATTGCTAAGAAAGTAGATGTTACATGTTCAAACCATGAAAAAATAAGTATACGAGGTAACGCATAAGTTAAAAACCAAATCTTGGCAGGGCGCAGTGGCTCACATTTGTAATCCCAGCACTTTAAGAGACCGAGGCAGGAGGATCGCTTGAGTCCAGGAGTTCAAGGCCAGCCTGGGTAGCATAGTGAGACCCTATCTCTAAAAAAAAAAAAAAATTTTTTTTTTTAGACAGAGTCTCGCTCTTGTCACTCAGGCTGGAGTGCAGTGGCACGATCTTGGCTCACTGCAACTTCCGACTCCCGTGTTCAAGCAATTCTCCTGCCTCATCCTCCCGAGTAGATGCAATTATAGTCGCATGCCACCACTCCAGCTAATTTTTGTGTTTTTAGTAGAGACGGTGTTTCACCATGTTGGCCAAGCTGGTCTCGAACTCCTGACCTCAGGTGATCCTCTTGCTTTGCCTTCCCAAAGTGCTGGGATTACAGGCATGAGCCACTGCGCTTGGCCCAATGACTTGATTCTAACAAATAGAAAATGGCAAACGAATGGGATGTCATTCTGCGATTAGACTCTGAGAGACTGTGACTTCTATTTTGCTAGCAGAGCCTGTCTCTCACCTGCTCGGCCTACATGCCTTGACAAAGCAAGCTAAGATGCTGGAGAGATCCACAGGGCAAGGAACTGAGAGTGTCCTCCAGCCAACGGTCAGCAAGGCAATGAGACCCTCAGCACAACAGCCCATAAGGAACCAAATGCTGCCTGCAGCCATGAGTATTATCATGGAAGAGGGTCCTGCCCCAAGTGAGCTTTCGGTTGACTGCTTCACTTCAATTGCAACCTTTGAAAGACCCTAAAACAAAGCTGTACACAGTGGCTCATGCCTATAATCCCAGCACTTTGGAAGGCCGAGGTGGGCAAGTCACTTAAAGTCAGGAGTTTGAGACCAGCCTGGCCAAGATGGCGAAACCCCATCTCTACTAAAAATACCAAAATTAGCTGGGCATGGTGGCGGGCACCTGTAGTCCCAGCTATTCAGGAGGCTGAGGCATCAGAATCATTTGGACCTGGGAGGCCGAGGTGACAGTGAGCTGAAATCATACCATTACACTCCAGCCTGGGCAACAAAAAAAAAGGAAGAGAGAGAGAGAGAGAGAGAGAGAGACAGAAAGAAAGAAAGAAAGAAAGAAAGAAAGAAAGAAAGAAAGAAAGAAAGAAAGAAAGAAAGAAAGAAGAAAAGAAAGAGAGACAAAGACCCTGAAAACAGAAGACCCATATGAACTGCACCTGAATTCCTCATCCAGAGAAACTGAGATAATAAATGCTGTTTCAAGCCACTTAGTTTTGCGTTTGTTTGCTTGTATTTTGAGAGAGGGTCCTGCCCCATCACCCAGGCTGGAGTGCAGTGGTGCAATCATAGCTCACTGTAGCCATGACCTCCTGGGCTCGAGCAGTCCTCCCACCTCAGCCTCCCGAGTACCTGGGAGCATGTGCCACCATGCCTAGCTAATTTTTTACCTAATGTCACACAAGCCAGTCTCAAATGCCTGGATTCAGGAAATCCTCCCACCTCAGCCTCCTAAAGTGCTGAGATTACAGGCATGAGCCACCATGCCTGGTGGCACTAAGTTTGGGGGAAAAATTGTCATATGGCAATAGATAACTAATACGCCTACATACTAGAAAAACTATAGGTCATACTAAGTTCTGTGAAGAAAGAAAGAGAGAGACTTCTCTGCAGGAATTAGCCAAGTCAAATATACTGAGAAGGCTGGGTGCGGTGGCTCACACCTGTAATCCCAGCACTTTGGTAGTCTGAGGTGGGCAGATCATGAGGTCAGGAGATCGAGACCATCCTGGCTAATACAGTGAAATCCCGTCTCCACTAAAAAATACAAAAAAATTAGCCAGGCGTGCTGGCGGGCGCCTGTAGTCCCGGCTACTCAGGAGGCTGAGGCAGGAGAATTGCATGAACCCGGGAGGTGGAGCTTGCAGTGAGCCGAGATCATACCACTGCACTATAGCCTGGGTGACAGAGCGAGACTCTATCTCAAAAAAAAAAAAAGAAGGCCGGGAACAGTGGCTCAAGCCTGTAATCCCAGCACTTTGGGAGGCCGAGACGGGTGGATCACGAGGTCAGGAGATCGAGACCATCCTGGCTGACACGGTGAAACCCCGTCTCTACTAAAAAATACAAAAAAACTAGCCGGGCGAGGTGGCAGGCGCCTGTAGTCCCAGCTACTCGGGAGGCTGAGGCAGGAGAATGGCATGAACCCGGGAGGCGGAGCTTGCAGTGAGCCAACATCACGCCACTGCACTCCAGCCTGGGCGGCAGAGCGAGACTCTGTCTCAAAAAAAAAAAAAAAAAAGAAAAGAAAAAAAGAAAACTAGCAGGGCGTGGAGGTGGGCACCTGTAATCCCAGCTACTCGGGAGGCTGAGGTAGGAGAATTGCTTGACCTCGTGAGGTGGAGGTTGCAGTGAGCCAAGATCATGCCACTGCACTCCAGTCTGGGCAGCAGAGCTAGGCTCCATCTCAAAAAAAAAAAAAAAAAAAAAAAAAAGTACTGGGAAGTAGGGAGAGGAGAGAGGATAGTTGACAAACAGATGGAAAAGGGTTTGCTGCGTTTGAGGAGTTGGAAAGCCAGCCTGGCTAAACATCCATGAGCAGTGGGGAGATGGGAGATTAGGGACAGTCTCGTAGACCGTGCTGTGGAATTGGATGTTACCGTAAGTGCAGTGTGATTCATTGAAGGATGTTAAGTAGGTGAGGGTTGTCATCTAGTTTTATGTCTTAAGATTATTTCGACTCGTGTGTAAAGAAAGCCTGAATTACAGAGAAGCAAGAATGGAAGCAGGGAGACTACTTCAGAGTCCTCTGGGCAAGAGTTGGGCTGGGTGCCTTGGCACACGCCTGTAATCCTAGCACATGGGGAAGCCAAGGAAGGAAGATCGCTTGAGCCCAGGAGTTCGAGACCAGCCTGGGCAACATAATGAGACCCTATATCTATTTCTAAGACTTGATGGTAGTTTAGCTGAGGGCATTGACAGGAGAAAGGACAGTGAGTGAGTTTGAGAAATGTTTTGGAGGGTGAATTGACAGGACTTGGCACTGGTTTGTCCGTGTGGGTTGCAGGAGAAGGAGGTGTTGGGGATGACTCCTGTTTTCAGCTTTGTGCCATCGGATGGATCCTGGTGCTCGCTAAAATAGGAAAGACCGGAGGAGGCACAGAGATTGAAGGCGTCAAAAGACAGAGTTCAGTTTTGCAGAGGCTATAAATGAGGCATCTACAAGTTCTTAGCATTTAATGCCATTTTCTGCCTGCGTGGAGCTGACATCATCTTGTGGAACACGCAGTTTGTGGTAGCTATTTTTATTATCAGATGCAGAGTGATCTGACTCTGTTTCTGTTTTCCATAACTCATGACAAGAAAAAGATGGCTTGGAACACGAGCACACCAGGTAGACGCCACAGGACGACTACTTCCTACTGGGAATTCATAGCATGCGATATTTATTCATAATTGTTTGGAGAATCAGGCTGCTCAGAGAAGGAGCTACGTAAGCTTTGGGCTTTGATTCATTCAGCGTGTGTTTTTGAAAACCTCCTATGCACCAGAAGCTATGTAGGAGCAGGTGTCTTCAGAGTGCAATAGAAAAAAATACTAAACAATAAAATAAAATAAAAGTAGCACAGTGATGCATGCCTATCATCCCAGCACTCTGGGAGGCTGAGGTAGGAGGATCTCTTGAGTCCAGGAGTTGGGAGACAAGCCTGAGCAAGATGATGAGACCCTATCTCTCTCCAAAAAAAAAAAAAAAAAAAAATACTGACACATTTGACTGCATTGAGTATTTCAAAAATCTTCCATAGTAAAAAAAACACCATGAATGGATTTAATAGACAAGAAACAGGCTGGGAGAAAAATGTTGATATTATATGAGACAGAGCCCTTGATAGAAAATAAACATCCTCAAATAAAAATGGGAAGGAAGATGAATGAGCAATTCACAGGAGAACCAATATAAGAGGTGAATAAATATAAGAAAAGAGTCTCAATCCAGGAAGATAATCACCAAAATACAAAATAAAACAAGACGCCAGGCACGGTGGCTCATGCCTTATAATCCCAGCACTTTGGGAAGCTGAGGCAGGAGGATCGTTTGAGCCCTGGAGTTCAAGACCAGCCTGAGCAACATAGTGAGACCCTGTCTCTACAAAAAACAACAAACAAACGAACAAAAAAAACCCAAATTTTAATTTCCCAGGTGTGGTGATGCACACCTGTCACCCCAGCTACTGGGAGGAGGGAGGAGTGCTTGAGCCCAGGAGTTCAAGGCTACAGTGAACTATGATTCTGCCACTGACCTCCAGCCTGGGCAACAGAGCAAGACCCTGTCTCAAAAACCGAAACAAACAAACAAACAAAAAAACAACAACAAAAAGGGCCGGGCGCGGTGGCTCACGCCTGTAATTCCAGCACTATGGGAGGCCAAGGCAGGTGGATCACCTGAGATCAGGAGTTTTTTTTTTTTTTTTTTTTTTTTTTTTTTTTTTTTTTTTTTTTGAGACGGAGTCTTGCTCTGCTGCACAGGCTGGGGTGCAGTGGCCGGATCTCAGCTCACTGCAAGCTCCGCCTCCCAGGTTTACGCCATTCTCCTGCCTCAGCCTTCCGAGTAGCTGGGACTACAGGCGCCCGCCACCTCACCCGGCTACTTTTTTGTATTTTTTAGTAGAGACGGGGTTTCACCGTGTTAGCCAGGATGGTCTCGATCTCCTGACCTCGTGATCCGCCTGTCTCGGCCTCCCAAAGTGCTGGGATTACAGGCTTGAGCCACCGCGCCCGGCCGAGATCAGGAGTTTGAGACCAGGCTGGCCAACATGGTGAAACCCTGTCTCTACTAAAAATACAAAAATTAGCTGGATCTGTAATACCAGCTAGGTGGGAGAATCACTTGAACCCAGGGGGCGGAGGCTGCAGTGAGCTGAGATTTGTCCACTGCACTCCAGCCTGGGCGACAAGAGCAAAACTCCAACTCAAAAACAAAAACAAAAAAAAACAAACAAACAACAGACAAAATTTGAATATAGACTGTATATTAAATAATCATATTATGCCAATATTCAGTATTGTTTAATTTCCTGAATTTAACAATTATACTGTATTTATGTAATAGAATGTCCTTGTTCTCAGGAGATATACAATACATGATGTCTGGAACTTTCATTTGAATTGTTGGCAAAAAATAATAATTATTATTATACACATATACACACACATAAGAAGAAAAAAAGAAAATTTGGCAAAATGTTAAGAATAAGTGAATCTAGGTGAAGAGCATAAGAAAATTCATTGAAGGCCGGGCGCGGTGGCTCAAGCCTGTAATCCCAGCACTTTGGGAGGCCGAGACGGGCGGATCACAAGGTCAGGAGATCGAGACCATCCTGGCTAACCCGGTGAAACCCCGTCTCTACTACAAAATACAAAAAACTAGCCGGGCGAGGTGGCGGGCGCCTGTAGTCCCAGCTACTCGGGAGGCTGAGGCAGGAGAATGGCGTGAACCCGGGAGGCGGAGCTTGCAGTGAGCTGAGATCCGGCCACTGTACTCCAGCCTGGGCGGCAGAGCCAGACTCTGTCTCAAAAAAAAAAAAAAAGAAAAGAAAATTCATTGAAAGCTTGGTGCGATGGCTCACGCCTGTAATCCCAGCACTTTGGGAGGCTGAGGCTGGTGGATCACCTGAGGTCGGGAGTTCAAGACCAGCCTGACCAACATGGAGAAACCCCGCCTCTATTAAAAATACAAAATTAGCCAGGCGTGGTGGTGCATGTCCATAATCCCAGCTACTTGGGAGGCTGAGGCAGGAGAATCGCTTGAATCCGGGAGGCGGAGGTTGCAGTGAGCCGAGATCGCGCCATTGCACTCTAGCCTGGGCAAAAAGAGTAAAACTCCATCTCAAAAAGAAAAAAGAAAAAGAAAATTCACTGAAATATAAACCTGGTGTTTTTGTTTGTTTGTTTTTGGTTTTGGATTTTGTTTTTTTTTTTTTTTTGGAGACGGAGTCTCACTCTTGTTGCCCAGGCTGGAGTGCAATGGTGTAATCTCAGCTCATTGCAACCTCCACCTTCCAGGTTCAAGTGATTCTCATGCCTCCGTCTCCCGAGTGTCTGGGACTACAGGCACCTGCCACCATGCTCTGCTAATTTTTTGTATTTTTAGTAGAAATGGGGTTTCTCCATGTTGGCCAGGCTGGTCTCGAACTCCTGACCTCAAGTGATCCTCCTGCCTCAGCCTCCCACAGTGCTGGGATGACAGGCGTGAGCCACTGTGCCCCGCCTCACATGATATTTACTCATCACATCTTCTTAGACCCCTCTTGCTGTGACAGTTTCTCAGACGTTCCTTGTATTTCATGACCTGGACAGTTTTGAGGAGGACAGGTCAGATATGTTGTGGAATATTTCTTTCTTTTTTTTTTTTTTTGAGACGGAGTCTCGCTGTGTCGCCCAGGCTGGAGTGCAGTGGTGCGATCTCGGTTCACTGCAAGCTCCGCCTCCTGGGTTCACACCATTCTCCTGCCTCAGCCTCCCGAGTAGCTGGGACTACAGGCGTCTGCCACCACGCCCAGCTAATTTTTTTGTCTTTTTAGTAGAGACGGGGTTTCCCCGTGTTAGCCAGGATGGTCTTGATCTCCTGACCTCATGATCCACCCACCTCGGCCACCCAAAGTGCTGGGATGACAGGCGTGAGTCACCGCGCCCGGCCTGGAATATTTGATTGGAGGTTTCCTGATAGTTTTCTCACCATTGGACTGGAGTTGTGTTTCTGTTGTTTGTTTTTGAGGAAGACTACAGAAGTGAGGTGCCATCCTCACCACATCATGTCAACGTCCATGCAGTCAACATGACTTACCACTGTTGACACTGACTGGGTCACCTGGCTGACATATGTCAGGTTTTTCAACTGTAAAGATCCTTTTTTTTTTTTTTTTTTGAGATGGAGCCTCCCTCTGTAGCCCAGGCTGTCTGTAGCCCAGGCTGGAGTTCAATGGCGTGATCTCAGCTCGTTGCAACCTCCACCTCCCAGGTTCCAGTGATTCTCCTGCCTCATTCTCCCAAGTAGATGGGATTAGAGGCGCCCGCCACCATGCCTGGCTACTTTTTGTGTTTTTAGTAGAGATGGGGTTTCACCATATTGGCCAGGCTGGAGTTTTACTATGTCACTTAAGCTGGTGTTGAACTCCTGGTCTCAAGTGATCGTCCTGACTCAGCCTCCGAAAGTGCTGAGATTACAGGCATGAGCCACCAAGCCCAGCCTATTATTTTGTGTGTGTAGAGACAGAGTCTTCCCATGTTGCTCAGGCTGGTCTTGAACTCCTGGATTCAAGCAATCCATCCGCCTCAGCCTCCCAAATAGCTGGGACTATAGGTGTGTGTCACCACACCTGGCTAGCACTTGTTTCCCAGGTCCTTTAACTTGAGCTATTCTGGTGTAGTTGTTTGCTATTATGGTTTTGTTTTGTCTGTTTTGAGACGGAGTCTCGCTCTGTTGCCCAGGCTGGAGTGCAGTGGCGCGATCTCAGCTCACTGCAACCTCCACCTCCCAGGTTTATGCCATTTTCCTGCCTCAGCCTCCCGAGTAGCTGGGACTACAGGCGCCCGCCACCTCACCTGGCTAATTTTTTGTATTTTTTAGTAGAGACGGGGTTTCACCGTGTTCGCCAGGGTGGTCTTGATCTCCTGACCTCGTGATCCACCCGTCTCGGCCTCCCAAAGTGCTGGGATTACAGGCTTGAATTTTTTGTATTTTTAATAGAGACGGGGTTTCACTGTGTTAGCCAGGATGGTCTCGATCTCCTGACCTTGTGATCCACCCACCTCAGCCTTCCAAAGTGCTGGGATTACAGGCGTGAGCCACCGCGCCCGGCCGAAATGTCTTTCCAAGTGTTTTGCCCGTTAAGAGAATTGGGTCATCTCTCTTCTTCTCACTGATCAGTAGGAGTACTTGATATTTTTATAAAGTACATATTGCAAATGTCTTCACCCACTCAATGGGTCAATTTATCCCTCTATTTTAATGGCATCATTATTTTAATGCAGTCTAGTTGTTGATTAAAAACAAACAAACAAACAAACTTGGCCGGGTGCGGTGGCTCACACCTGTAATCCCAGCATTTTGGGATGCTGAGGTGGGCAGATCACCTGAGGCTGGGAGTTCAAGACCAGCCTGACCAACATGAAGAAACTCCGTCTCCACTAAAAATACAAAATTAGCCAGGCATGGTGGTGGCGCCTGTAATCCCAGCTACTCGAGAGGTTGAGGCAGGAGAATCGCATGAACCTGGGAGGCAGAGGTTGCAGTGAGCCGAGATCTCGCCATTGCACTCCAGCCTGGGTAAAAAGAGTGAAACTCTGTCTCAAAGAAAAAGAAAAAAAAAAAAAAAAAACTTTATGGTTAGTGCTTTTTGCTTTCTCTCTAAGAAAATTTTGCCTACCCCAAAATAGACCCTATATTTTCTTCTGAAACACTTGTGGCTTTGCCTTTTGCAGATTGTATTTGTATAACTCTCAAAAACAGGCACCACCCATCCATGGCATCAAACGCTAGGTCAGTGTCACCCTTTGGGTAGGCAGGGAGTAGCAGGAGTGTGGGGGAACTGCTTAGGTTTGGTTTCTTGGTGTAGGTACCAATGATATGGGCGTGTTCCCCTTGTGAAAATAAATTCATCATGATGTTTGCTTCTTTTGAGATGGCGTCTCGCTCTTGTTGCCCAGGCTGGAGTGCAGTGGCATGATCTGGCTCACTGCAACCTCCACTTCCTGGGTTCAAGCGATTCTCCTGCCTCAGTCTCCCGAGTAGCTGGGATTACAGATGCCCAACACCACACCCAGCTAATGTTGGTATTTTTTAGTAGAAATGGGGTTTCGCCATGTTAGCCAGGCTGGTCTTGAACTCCTGACCTCAGGTGATCCACCCGCCTCGGCCTCCCAAAGTGCTGGGATTACAGGTGTGAGCCACCACGCCCTGCCCATGATGTTTGCTTATAATTTGAGCACTTTGGTGTAGGTATGTTTCACTTCCATTAAAAGTCTTTAAAATGCCTGTAGTCCCAGCTACTCAGGAGGCTGAAGTAAGGGGATCACTGGAGTCCAGGAGCTCAAGGCTGCCGTGAGCTACGATGGTGCCACTGCACTCCAGCCTGGGGAACCCATCTCTTAAAAAAAAAAAAAAGAAAAAGAAGAAGAAGCCTGGCACAGTGGCACCCACTTTTAATCCCAACTTTGGGAGGCCAAGGTGGGAGGACTGCATAAGGCCAAGCAAGAGTCTGAGACCAGCCTGGGCAACACCGCAAGACCCCATCTCTAAAAAAAAAAATTATCCAGGCATGATGGCATATGCCTGTAGTCCCGTGTACTCGGGAGGCTGAGGCCGGAGGATCGCTTGAGCCCAGGAGGTAGAGGATGGGATGAGCCGTGACTGCACCACTGCTCTCCAGCCTGGAAAGCAGACACACAGAAAGAGAGACTTTGTCTCAAAAATAAATAAAAATTGACTGAGCGTGGTGGCTAACACCTGTATTCCCAGCACTTTGGGAGGCTGAGACAGGTGGATTACCTGAGGCCAGGAGTTCAAGACCACCCTGGCCAACATGGAGATACCCTGTCTCTACTATAAACACACACACACACAAATAGCCAGACGTGGTGGTGTGTGACTATAGTCCCAGCTACTCTGGAGGCTGAGACATGAGAATCACTTGCACCCAGGAGGCGGAGGTTGCAGTGAGCCGAGATCATGGCACTGCGCTCTAGCCTGAGGGACAGAGCAAGACTCCGTCTCAAAAAAAAAAAAAATTAAAGTTAAAAAATATAAATAAGTAAATAAAAATGTATACAGGTTGAAAAAGCACAATTAACAAAAGAGAGGGAGACAGAGGAACGGGGCTCCTCAAGTCTACCTGGGCTTGGCAAGAATTCAGGACCACTGTGAGCCGATGAGAATTTCTGGTTTCTGGTGGGCTTCGGCGTCCTCGCGCGCCCAGGCTACGGCGCCCCACGTCGTTGACTCTGCATCCCACAGCTATGCAGGGCCAGCCTGGCTCCCTAGTCCACTGCGTGCATCCTCTTGGCTCCATCAAAGCACGAGGACCCAGTAGGGCATCCCTGCTTCGGAGGACGTATTCTCCGTGTCATTCTGAGAGGAGACCCGGTTCTAAGAGCAAATCTCTAGGAGCAGGGCGGTCCCTAGGCTCTGACCCCGGGTGGCTGCAGGAGGAGCCACGCCTTGTCGATCGCAGCCCTGGCAGCTGCGGACGCACGTGGGTGCCCGTGGCTGCCGCGCCCCCTGGCGGCTCCGTGCGGAATCGCCCCGGCTCCCCATTTCCGAGACCACAACCCGGGTGTTTGGTCTCCAACACAATGTTAATTTTTTTTATTATTTGTTTGTTTGTTTTATTTAGAGGCGGAGTCTCGCTCTGTTGCCCAGGCTGAAGGCCGGGTGTTTGGTCTCCAACCCAATGTTAATTTTTTTTATTATTTATTTATTTATTTATTTATTTATTTATTTAGAGGTGGAGTCTCACTCTGTCACCCAGGCTGAAGTGCAGTGGCACAACCTCAGCTCACTGCAACCTCCAACTCCCGGGTTCAAGCGATCCTCCTGTCTCAGCCTCCCTAGTAGCTGGGATTACAGGCGTGCACCACCACACCCAGCTAATTTCGTATTTTTAGCAGAGATGGGGTTTCTCCATGTTGGTGAGACTGGTCTCGAACTCCTGGCCTCAGGTGATCCTCCCGCCTCGGGCCTCCCAAAGTGCTGGGATGACAGGCGTGAGCCACTGTGCCTGGCCTTTTTATTTTATTATTTTTTATTATTTTATTTGGGACAGTCTCGCTCTGTCGTCCAGGCTGAAGTGCAGTGGTGTGATCTCGGTTCACTGCAAACTCTGCCTCCCAGTTCAAGAGATTCTCCTGCCTCAGCCTCCCGAGGAGCTGGGATTACAGATGCCTGCCACCACGCTCAGCTAATTTTTGTATTTTTAGTAGAGATGGAGTTTCACCATGTTGGCCAGGTTCATCTCGATACCATAGTAAGGCAGGAGGAAGGAAGGGAAGAAGTGAGGAAAGGGAGGGAGGGAGGAAGGAAAGGAGGGAGGGAGGACACATGTACCCCTGAATCTAAAATTTAAAAATAGGCTGTGTGCGGTAGCTCACCCCTGTAATCCCAGCAATTTGGGAGGCCAAGGTGGGTGGATCATTTGAGATGAGGAGTTCGAGACCAAATTGGCCAACAAGGCAAAACCCCATCTCTACTAAAAACACAAAATAATTAGCCAGGCATGGTGGCGCACGCCTGTAATCCCAGCTACTGTTGAGGCTGAGGCAGGAGAATTGCTTGAACCCAGGAGGTTGAGGCTTGCAGTGAGCTGAGATCGCACCACTGCACTCCAGCGTGGGTGACAGTGTGTGACTCTGTCTCAAAAAATAAATAAAATTTAAAACTAATAAATAAAATTAGCTAGGCGTGGTGATCTATGGCTGTAGTCCCAGCTACTTGAAAAGCTGAGGTGGGAGGATCACTTGAGCCAAGGAGGTTGAGGCTACAGTGAGCTATGGCCATGCTGCTGCACTCCAGCCTAGGCAACAGAGCCAGATCCTGTCTCTAAAAAGAATAATTTGAAATAAGATATTTTTGAAAGATGGAGAACAGGATGGGGAAGGTCACTTCATTTGAGGTTTTCTTTTCTTTTTTTTTTTTTCCTTTTGAGATGGAGTCTCGCTCTGTCACCCAGGCTGGAGTGCAGTGGCGTGATCTCAGCTCACTGCAAGCTCCACCTCCCAGGCTCACACTATTCTCCTGCCTCAGCCTCTGGAGCAGCTGGGACTACAGGTGCCCGCCACCACGCCCAGAGAATTTTTTGCATTTTTAGTAGAGACAGGGTTTCACCGTGTTAGCCAGGATAGTCTTGATCTCCTGACCTCGTGATCCACTCGCCTCGGGATCCCAAAGTGCTGGGATTACAGGCATGAGCCACTGCGCCCGACTTATTTTAGGTTTTCATGTTACTCAGTTTGGGGTGAAATCTTTTCCTTCAAAGATACCGGGACATTCCAGAGCCAGTGACAAATTATTTTTCCTAATGGCAAAACAGTTTGGGACATGGATTTATTTGACACATTTATCTAGAGAGTATCATGTGGCTGGGCTTCTCCTCCTCTGTGCTATGGACATTTGGGGCTGAATTATTCTCTGGAGTGGGGGCATCTTGGGCACTGCAGGGTGCTGAGCAGCGTCCCTGGCCTCCACCCACTCCATGCCAGGCGCAACCCCCAGTCGTGACAACCACAGATGTCCCCAGACATCACCCTGTGTCCCGGGGAGGACAACTGCCCCCATTGAGAAGCACCAATTCTGCAAAAAAGAAAACCACTATTTGTTTCCTCCGCGTGGCTTCCTGGGACTTACTCTGGAGGAGTTTGCAACGTCGCCCATGCAGGGTCAGGTTTTGTAGGAACCGCACCCCAAGCGTGCAGAGAAGCAGAGGGCAGAGCCTTCCTAATTTCATGATTACACTTGGGAGCTTCAACCTACTCCTGGAGCCCCGAGTCACGACTTACACAAAACCCAAGTTTAATTACCATTTCTTTGCTCCGTGCATCTCTGACAGGAATATTCAGAAATACCCTATTTCTAACTTGTGTGGGATCGACAAGCCGTTATCTACGACACGCTTCTCATCAAGTGGCACAGAGAAGCTGCTGGTTCTGGGATGACAGCTCCCCCTCGCCGCCCCTCCTCTTCTCCACCCTGTGGTGATTCCAAAACAGAAACTTTCTGGGGTCTCTTAAAGGCTTGGGCTGGGTTCGGGGTCAACTGGGAAGAGGCTGTACAGGCTTTCCCAGTGATGGACACGAGATGGGAGGAAATAAGCCGAGGTCGTCTACCAAGACTGAAGGGCGAGTCGGCTGCGGTAGCCCAACCGCAGGCTACGTGCCTCCTGCAACAGTGTCTGCAGGTGTTTCCCGTAGTGGGCTTCTCCAAACAGGGGCATCGCCATCACCTGGGCTTGTTTGACTTACAATGCGGATCCAGCCAGGCGCAGTGGCTCACACCTGTCACCCCAGCACTCTGGGAGGCCGAGATGGGCAGATCACCTGAGGTCAGGAGTTCAAGACTGGCCTGGCCAATGTGGTGAAACCCTGTCTCTACCCAAAATACAAAAATTAGCTGGGCGTGGTGGCGGGTGCCTGTAGTCCCAGCTACTCAGGGAGGTTGAGGCAGGAGAATTGCTTGAACCTGGGAGGTGGAGATTGCAGTGAGCCAAGATCGCGCCATTGCACTCCATTGCCCTCCAGCCTAGGCAGCAATAGCGAAACTCCATCTCAAAAAAAATAAATAGGATGCAGATCCAATGGGAGTGGAGGGGCTGGCTAAATACAAGAAGCAGGACACAGAGGGACCACTGGGTCTTAAATTTGGTGGGCACTAGAGGGTTTGATGAACATACAACCAGGGCCCACACACGTATCTAATTTTTTTTTTTCTTTTGAGATAAGAGTCTCACTCACTCTGTCGCCCAGGCTGGAGTGCAGTGGTGCCATCTTGACTCACTGCAACCTCCACCTCCGGGTTCAAGCGATTCTCCTGCCTCAGCCTCCCGAGTAGCTGGGATTACAGGTGTGCATCACCACGCCCGGCTAATTTTTGCATTTTTAGTAGAGATGGGGTTTCACCATGTTGGCCGGGCTAGTCTTGAACTCCTGACTTCAAGTGATCTGCCCGCCTCGGCCTTCCAAAGTGCTGGGATGACAGGTGTGAGCCGCCGAGCCCGGCCCTGACTTATTTTTAATTTTTTTTTTTTTTTTTTTGAGACGGAGTCTTGCTTTATCGCCCAGGCTGGAGTGCAGTGGCCGTGATCTCGGCTCACTGCAAGGTCCGCCTCCCAGGTTCACGCCATTCTCTTGCCTCCGTCTCCCGAGTAGCTGGGACTACAGGTGCCTGCAACCACACCTGGCTAGTTTTTGTATTTTTAGTAGAGATGAGGTTTCCCCATGTTAGCCAGGATGGTCTTGATCTCCTGACCTCACGATCTACCCACCTTGGACTCCCAAAGAGTTGGGATTACAAGCATGAGCCACCGCGCCGGGCCTATTTTTTATTTTTTGAGACAAGGTCTTGCTCTTTTGCCCAGGCTGGAGTGCAGCAGTGTGATAATGACTCACTACAGTGATCCTCCTGCCTCAGCCTCCTGAGCAGAGACTACAAATGAGCACCACCATGTCTGGCTAATTTTTTTTTTGGTACAGATAGAGGCTCACCATCGTATTTTTTGTTTTTGAGATGGAGTTTCACTATTCTTGCCCAGGTTGAAGTGCAGTGGTGCGATCTCGGCTCACTGCAACCTCCGCCTCCTGGGTTCAAGCGATTCTCCTGCCTCAGTCTCCTGAGTAGCTGGGATTACAGGCGCCTACCACCATGCAAGGCTAATTTTTGTATTTTTAGTAGAGACAGGGTTTCACTATGTTGGCCAGGCTAGTCTCGAACTCCTGACCTCAGGTGATCTGCCCGCCTCAGCCTCCCAAAGTGCTGGGATTACAGGCGTGAGCCACTGCGCCCAGCTGAGGGTCACCATCCTGCCTAGGCTGATCTTGAACTCCTGGGCTCAAGCCATCCCCCTTCCTCAGCTTCTCAAAGTGCTGGGATTGCAGGCGTGAGCCACTGTGCCTGGCCTGGAGTGGGGCCCAAGACTTAAGAGTTTCTACCACGCCTCTAGGACACGCTGCTGCTGCTGAGCTGAGGACAGTCTAAAGAGCATCGCTCATCCACGGTTCCCCTTTCACCGCCCAGGCTCTGTGGACACTGGGGCCAGATCATTCTCTGGGGTGGGGCTGTCCTGGGCCCTGCAGGGGGCTGAGCAGCGTCCCTCGCCTCTACCCCCACCATTGCAGCAACCACTTGTGTCCCCAGATGCTGTCCAGCTGAGTGTGCCCTGGGGCGCGAGCCGCCCGGGTGAGAAGCTCTGCTGGAGGCCTGAAGCACGCACCTGTCTCCCCCAGCCAGGCCTCTTCAGCACTAGACCCGGCAATCCCGGGGCAGCTGTTCTTTGCATTTTGTGACTTTTTGGTGTGTGATTCTTGGGAGCTGACAGAGGTCGCGGCTGAACCAGAAACTCTGCCCTTGCACATCTCCGTTCTTCCTGCGATTGCAAGGGTGGAGAAGAGGGGTGCTGGAGGCAGGGTCCTGAGCCAGAGGCCCCGCCAGGGCTCCGCCAGGTTCAGACGCTCACAGGTGGGGTGACCTCGGGCCTGACAGCCAGGCCTCGGTTTCTCTGTCTCTGGCATGGGGGTGCCGGTGCCCAACCTTGGCTTGTGGGAAACAGGAATTCACAGTCCACCAAAGTTTAGGTGACCTTCAGGGAGCCGTTCTTTCGTTTTTATGTTTTTGAGACGGAGTCTCGCTCTGTTCCCCAGGCTGGAGAGCAACGGTCTGATCTCAGCTCACTGCAACCTCCATCTCCCGGGTTCCAGCAATTCTCCCGCCTCTGCCTCCTGAGGAGCTGGGACTACAGGCACCTGCCACCATGCCTGCCAATATTTTTTTGTATTTTCAGTGGAGATGGGGTTTCATCATGTTGGCCAGGCTGGTCTTGAACTCCTCACCTCAAGTGATCCACCCGCCTCAGCCTCCCAAAGTCCTGGGATGACAGGCATGAGCTGCCGCGCCCGGCCCAGGGAGCAGCTTCTGTGTTCTCGACAAAAACCTGTGCAGCAGCCTAGGGTTGGGGCCGAGACAGGCCCGGAAGCTTTCTGGGTTCCTTCCTGCCTGGGACCATCCTCTCAACTGGAGCCGTTGTGAAAGGGAGGTGCCTCTGGTTACAGAATACAGCATTTACGGAGTTACAACATGCTAGAAAAGCAACAGACGAGGCCGGGCGTGGTGGCTCACGCCTGTAATCCCTGTACTTTGGAAACCCGAGGTGGGCAAATCACCTGAGGTTGGGAGTTCGAGACCAGCCTGACCGACATGGAGAAAACCCGTCTCTACTAAAAACACAAAAAGTTAGCTGGGCGTGGTGGTGCGCGCCTGTAATCCCGGCTACTCGTGAGGCTGGGGCAGGAGAATGAATCACTTGAACCCGGGAGGTGGAAGCTGCAGTGAGCCAAGGTTGCACCATTGCACTCCAGCCTGGGCATCTAGGGCAAAACTCAGTCTCAAAAAAAAAAAAAAAAGAAAAGCAACAGACAATATGATCACTCTCTGCCGAGGACCGAGGCATCTCACCCAACCGTGGGGTGACCCTCTGCACCAGGACGCAGCTGGGGGCGGAGGCAGAGGGAACGGAGACAGCAGAGGGTAGAGGCTGACTGTCCGGAACCTCCCACGACCTGTGACCCAGGAAGTGCGGCTCCAGGCGTCGCGGGGACTCACTCACAAGCAGCGCAGCTGATGTGCAAACTCCGTGTCGGGGGTTTTCTCGAGGTCTGGGGTTGGGGGGTATCGGTGGCGCCAAGGTCAACACGAAGACAGACAGAGGTCACAATGCCTATTTATTCCTCACACGTCACGCCCTGCACCCCGGGTGGGCTCGGCACACGCCTCACCGCCGTGAGGGGCTGCAGGGCCGCGGCGGCCCCCGTTCCTACTGTTACCTACGACACACGGTACTGCGCCTACCTCACAGATGGCCAAGAGCCAGGGAGCCCCAGGACGCTCCGACTGACAACCCTGCAGCCGGGACCACGGCGCATGGGCTCGCCTGCCACCCCCAGGCCTCAGGAACCGAGACAGGCCCCCTGCTGTCCGGCTATCTGGCTGCTTTCCTGGTGGCTGTTTTAGGGCCAAGGTGGGTGGCACCTGAGGTACCCCGTGGCCTCCACCCAGAATAGGGGGGATAAGCTTCCTGGGGGGGGCCCTGGGTCCGTGAAACACCCAGGACAGAAGGACAGCAGGACAGGACAGACAGAAACGGCCCAGCTGCCTTCCCTGTGCCCAGGGCTAAGGCGGCCGGGACAGAAGGTCATGATGTCGCCCCTGGTTCTGTCGCAAGGACCAGAAAATGAGGGTGGGAGGAGGGAAAACGCATGTCTGTCAACACGCCCAACTGGAGAAGAGTCACAGAAACTGGTCCTAGGCACCCAGGACGGCTCCTGGGCTGCGGAGGCGGGGGGTGACCACAGCCGTCTCTGAGGTGTCTGCCACTAAAGAGTTCCTCATGCAAACACACATGACCCATGGCGTGCAGGCCGCGGCTGGCAGTGAGCTCCTCCGAGCAGGCACGGGGCCAGGGTGGCCGGGAGGTCGACTGGGAAAGCGGCTTCTCACGGACGGGAGAGTTCCTGCAGACACACCGCGGGATGGGGGGCGGGGGCTGTAAAAGGCTTTGGAAGCCACACGGCTGAACGTGAAACCGGTCGCTTCTCCGAGAGCGGCCCGGGAGTCCCCCAGGATTCTAGAAAACACTCAGGTGACTGAGCTTCCTGGGGGCTGGAAGGTAGGTCGCTGCTGGTCTGTGCTCAGCTTGCTGGCTCTCATTTCAAGAAGGGTTTGGGGGCTGTCAGGGAGTTACAAAAAGGGAGTGGAGGAGGACAGAGATAAAAGGGGAAAATCCATCTTGACATGCAGGTCCGAGGTCTCTCTCTTCCCCTTTCTCGGGCAGTCCAACAGGAGGAAACGGCAGACAACCAGAGGCTTCCAGTCAGCCAGGGAAGGACGCGATCACACCGGGAGCGGCTGGAGGGGGACAGACGTGAAGGCAGTCAGAGCGCAGGTGGGGACCAAGGCTGCACTGCGCACTCCAGGCAGCGGGAGAGGCCCAGAGTGGACGGCGCTTACCACCAGCAGCCGGGGGCCACAGCATATTTCAGTGAATGTCAGTGCCACAGCCGCGCCAGAAGCGTTCCAGACACTCAGGGCCACGTGTGGCTGGTGGCACAGAGAACACCGTCATGACCTAGAAGGGTCTACAGTGTGGTGGTACGTTGTGTATGAGGTTACATTGGTAAAAAATCCACCTCAACTATTAAAAAAAAAAAAAAAAAAAAAAAAAAAAAGGAAAGACTGGAAGAAAAGGCGGCCAAAATATTCATGTTGGTTGCTCTGGGTGAAAAGATTAAGGCTGGGCTGAATGCAGGGCTCACACTTGTAATCTCAGCACTTTGGGAGGCTGAGGCGGGAGGATTGCTTGAGCCCAGGAGTTGAGGCCACTGGGCAACATAATGAGATCCTATCTCTAAAGAAAATACAAAAATCAGCCAGGCGCAGCGGCGTGCGCCTGGAGCTCCAGCTACTGGGGAGGCTGAGGTGGGAACTTGAGCCCACGAGGTTGAGGCTGCAGTGAGATGTGACTGTACCACTGCCCTCCGGCCGGGGTGACAGAGCAGGATGTTCTCAAAAAAAAAAAAAAAAAAGATTAAGATCGTTCTTGCTGCTTTTTAACATTTTTGTCCTTTAAATTTGTCTACAGTAATTATGGTTTAAAAATGAAAGAGTGTGTATATGAGGAGGGGACGATGACAAAACGAAGAGGCTACGTCAGAGCAGAATGAAAACACTTCCTGGGGAGGCCCGGAGCCTCCCGCGCCCAGGGAGCCAGCGTCTGCTGGAGACGGACAGGACTGAACTCAGGGGCCCTGGGGAAGGAAACCAAGCCAGCCCAGACACCAGCCCCTTCCAAGGAGCCATGGCTCTCCCCTAATCCCCACCCAGACCCCAGACGCCAGCCCTTCCGGGAAGCCGTGGCTTCCCCCTAATCCACCCAGCCCCGATCCACAGATGGGAAACAGGAGTGGGGAGCAGGACTTGGCGGCCGCCTGGAAAGGGGCCCAATGCCCAGAGATGCCCCCGCCTGCCCCGGTGGTTCAGGGCGATCTTCTGAGCTGGATGCACCCAGGACTCCCCGTCCAGTGTCCAGACAGGCTCTGCAGCCCCCGGGCATCCACTCCTGCTGGCTGCCCTCACCGCTGGGCACTCACGCGGCGTCACTCCTGCTGGCCGCCCCCCAGCCCCTCGGCCCCGGGCACTCACGCGGCGTCACTCCTGCTGGTCATCGTTGCTGGCGCTGGGCGTCCGACTCCGGATCTGGCTCCTGAGCTGCTCTATCAACTCTGGGTTCTGCTGCTGCATCTGCTGCGCAAACTGCTGACCCCTGCGGGGAGGGCGCACGGGGCTCCGTCGGGGCCAGGAACCTGCCTGCTGCGTCCGTCCATCCCCAGCTGACCCCTCAGGCTCTCCGCCCCGAAGACAGGTCTGACCCCTCGCCAGAGGACGCCAGACCCTTCAGAGCAGGGGACGCAACACTTCCGCTCTCCTCCCTCCCTTCCACCCGCGCGCCCTGCCCGCCACCCATGTGCTGCTCGAAGCAGATGCACTCACGCCTGGATGAGGCTGGCCAGGTCGTTCTGCGAGGGGCTGGTGCCGGGAGTGCCCAAGGGGTTGTTGCCACCCGAAATCATGCCGGACATGCTGTAGGAGAGAGCACGTGACTCGCCGCCGGGACAGCCTGACCGCCATCCCCACCGCAGCCCCTCACAGTGGCCCGGGAGAGAATCCCTCTCAGCCCCTCACCGTCCCCCACAGGAGAGGATTCTCTCTCACCACCTGGCGGGCCTCCTGGGCCCAAACCCAGCCTGTGAGTTCACCCGCTTTCCCGGAACGCCCTTCCTTCTTTGGCCTAAAGACCATGGTTCTCAGCCAGGGGGTGATCCTGCCCCCAGAGGATCCCTGCAGTGGCAGCCGACATTTTCAACAGCCACGATCGGGTTACGCCAAGACAGCGGTGGCGCGGGGACTCCTGACATGCAGTGGGTGGAGGCTAGAGATGCTGTTAGTACCCTGCAGTGCCCAGGACAGCCCCGCTCCAGAAACTGGTCCAGCCCAAATGGCCACGGTGCTGTGGCCAGGAAACTATGCTTTTAGATTTGACCATGGGCCAGCCGCAGTGGCTCACACCTGTCATCCCTCTACTTTGGGAGGCCGAGGTGGGTGGATCACCTGAGGTCAGGAGTTCAAGACCAGCCTGGCCAACATGGTGAAACCCCGTCTCTACTAAAAATGCAAAAATTAGCCGGGCGTGGTGGCGGGTGCCTGTAATTCCAGCTACTTGGGAAGCTGAGACAGGAGACCCACTTGATCCCAGGAGGCAGAGGTTGCAATGAGCCAAGATTGTGCCACTGCACTCAAACCTGGGTGACAGAGTGAGACTCCGTTTCAAAAAAAAAAAAAAAAGATTTCACCATGAAAACAGGCGAGCAGTTCCCCAATAAGCACAGAGTTCACTGGGGAGTTACCACATGAGCCAGCAACTGCACTCAGAGGTTTATACACAAGAGAAATGAACAGGATTCCCACAGATGCTTGCACACCCATGCTCAAGCAGCACTGTTCACAACAGACAAAAGGCAGAAACAGCCCCAATGTCCACGGATAGACGTGTGGATCAGCACAGCGTGGTCCATCCGCACTGGAGTATTACTCAGCCACGAAAAGGAGCGAGGCCCTGACCCAGGCCTCAGCGCAGATGCACCTTGAGGACGTCACGCTCAGTGAGAGACGTCAGACACAAAAGACCACGCAGTGTGTGACCCTGTTTCTAGGAAATGTCCAGGACAGGCCCAGCCACAGAGACAGGAAGGGGATGTGTGGCTGTCAGGGGATGGGAGAGGGGTTGGGGAGTGACGGGTGATGGGGAAGGGGCTTCTTTCGGAGGTGACGAAGACGTGCTGGTGCTCCATGGTGGTGACAGCTGCCTGGCAGTGTGAATGTACGTAACACCATGAAGCTGTATACTTTAAAGGGGCTAGTTTTATGTCAGGTGCATTTTCCCACAATAGAAGGAAACGTAACCACAAGACGACGTGGAGGAGCCCGGTTGTCACTTACAGCTGCTGAATCTGGGGGTTGTTCATTAGGTTTGAAGCCTGAAGAACAGAACAAATTTGTCAGGAAGACAAAGCTCCAGGCACATCGCTCTCTTTCATCAGACACTTTCCCTCTTCACCAGCCTTGACCCCAGGCGCCAGCACGCCAGCGAACAGTAAGAGCCGGGCATTTGGTCTTCCGTACCCTTTTCCCTACATTCTCGTCCCCCCACCCACGAGCTGTGACCTCCACATTGTGACTTAAATCCTGTTTCGGGTTCCTGCTTTAGCAGCGTTCTCTCACTGGCTGCACGGTTTCACCGTGTGGATGCGTTTGGTTATTTTAGCTGCTGTGTCTACTTTAGCAGATTTGGTTTAGCAGATTTGGTTCCAGTTTTGCTCTATCAATCAATAGCACTGTGGCCGAGCACGGGGGCTCACGTCTGGAATCCCAGCACTTTGGGAGGCCGAGGCAGGCAGATCGCTTGAGGTCAGGAGTTCGAGACCAGCCTAACCAACATGGCGAAACCCCGTCTCTACTAAAAATACGAAATTAGCCGGGTGTGGTGGTGCGCACCTGTAATCCCAGCTACTAGGGGGGCTGAGGCAGGAAAATTGCCTGAACCTGGGAGGCGGAGCTTGCAGGGAGGCGGAGCTTGCAGCGAGCCGAGATCGTACCACTGCATTCCAGCCTGGGTGACAGAGCAAGACTCTGTCTCAAAAAAGAAGTAAAAATAAATAAATAAATAAATAGCACTGTACTGGGCACTTTCTCACGTTAACTTTCCACTTGGGATTATTCCTTTGGACCTGTTGAAAACAGGTGGCTCAGAGGTGTGGCAAACTCGCTGTGTAAAGGGCCAGTGTGTAAATACTCTTAGCCTTTCCAGACTTGGGGTGCCTGACCCAACTACTCAGCTCTGCCACTGTATCGTAAAAGCCACCACTGACACTAGAAGCATGAATGGGCACGGCTGTGTGTCAGTAAAACTTTATTGGTTAGGCACAGTGGCTCACACCTGTAATCCCAGCACTTTGGGGAGCCGAGGCAGGTGGATCACAAGGTCAGGAGTTCGAGACCAGCCTGGCTAACATGGTGAAACCCATTTCTACTAAAAAACACCAAAATTAGCTGGGCGTGGTGGTGGGCACCTGTAATCCCAGCTACTCAGGAGGGTGAGGCAGGAGAATCGCTTGAACCTGGGAGACGCAACAGAGTGAGACTCCATCTCAAAAAAAAAAAACTTTATTAACAAAACCCAGCTGCGGGCCTTATTCTGCCAACCTCAGATGTCTAAAGGGAAAAGGAGTCTGTGCCATGGCCAGGCTGAGAGGCCCCGTGGAGGGCTGGGGCCCACTCACCCTCCATCCCATGATGAGGGAGCACGCGTTCCCCTGGCAGCCTGGCCAGAGGCCAAGGGTTACAGTAAGAGGTGAGGCCTCTGCTGAATGGCACGGCCCAGGCAGGGCCCCTGGCGCGGCTGGGGCATTTTTCTGACGGCCAGTGAGGCTGAGGGCTTTTCTCCCCCCTAACAGCCTTAGGCAAGTCCCTGCACCCTGAGGCCGTGGGAGCCTGCAGAGTGGTCCCAGGGCACACAGACCTCCCAGGGAATGAACATGCGTGTGTGGGTGGGTGGCTCTCCAAGGATCTCAGTCAAGGAACCCCCTGCCAAAGTCTGTCCCTCTGGAAGAACGAGTGCCTGGGCATCGGGAGGTACACCTGTGCCCAGGGCGCCCGGCGCTCTGCTTCCCTTGCCTGAACCATGTCTGCTTCCCTTGCAGGCAGACACGGCTGTATTGTAATCAGTGTCTCTGCACTGCGAGGGGGAGCCCACGCCGGGGTGGGGCGGGGGTGCGATCTCCCCGGGCTATTCAGCCAGGAGAGCCAGGACGCAGTTTTCGGTGCTCACTACTGGTGCGTCTTGCTTGGGACATTAACATCGGGGACACCTTTGATCGTCAAAGCTGAGGGTGGGGGTGCTCCTGACATGGGGTGGGTGAGGCCAGGGACGCTGCCAGCGCCCCGCGGTGCCTGGGATGGCCCCACAGACAGGAACCATCTGGTCCCAGATGCCAGCAGTGCCGAGGCAAGAAAGCCCTGGCCAGCAGCGGTGACACAGAAGATGCAGGCCTGGGGCGTGGCACAGGTACCATGGACAGGGAGGAGGGGCGGGCCCTTACCATGCTCATGAAGCCGGGGTTGTTCAGCAGGCCGGCGATGTCGAAGCTGCCCACGCCTCCCGTCTGAGGATGAGAACAGCCCTGGTTAGTGCGGCCTGGACCAGAGGCCACGTTGAATAAGCTCCCTGGAACCCAGAAACAACGCCCCCCACAGGCTCAGACATTCTATCAAACTGCGGCCAGCGGGTGCTTTGAGGCAGGCAGCACGAAGCACAGCCCAACCGCCCAGGGAGGAACATTCTATCCTGTGTTTATCCCCCGCACAGCCCGACGCCCGGGGACACAGTCTCTCATCCCGTGTTTATCTCCCGCACAACTCCACAGGCCACAAAAACACAGTCTATTATCCTGTGTTTATTTCCTGTATTCTGCCACTTTGACACCTTGGGGCCTTGCTGGCCTGGCAGAGCCGCCCCCTCCTGGAGTAGCCAATTCCCAGAGACAGCAAATGACTCACCCCGAAACACACCTTTGAAATACAAACCAACCCGGAACCCACACCCTCAGCACCTGCCCCATCACCCCAGGGCCACGATCCACCTGCCCCACTCACCCCCAGGCCAGGAATCAGGCAACCAGTGGCAGCCCTCAGGCCTGGTCTAATGAGATGGCTCCAACCCTCCCACCCTAAGCCTCCTCACCCGGCCCCGCCGCAAAACCCACATCAAGCGTCCTGTCTGTGCCCGTCTCTCTGCCTCCCCTCGCAGGCCTGCAGCCGCCTACTGGTTCCAGGGGTCTGGGGCATGAACCTCCTCCTCATGACAGTCACTTCCACGCCTGTGCATCTCACCATCGACCGAAACAAACCCCGGACCGTCACGACACCCAGGTTAGGCCGAGAGCCGCTGGTGTGCCCGAGGCCCTGTCGCCGACCCGCACAGTCAGCTCCGCTCCGTGTTCTGGAGCCACTCGCCCCGCTGTACTCACGGGGCTGGGGGCCTCCCGCAGCTTCAGCTCCGCTATCTTGAGGTTGGACTTGTACGTCTCGTTGTCAGGGTCCAGCTCCAGGGCCTTCTTGTAGTAGGCCACAGCCTCCACGTGCTTGTTCAGGCTGGAGAGCGCCAGGCTGGAGGAGAGCACCAGGGATGGCCTGTTCCCGTCTGCCCAGCTCCAGGAGGCCCTGCCCAAGCCCTCGTCCCCAGTGGTCCCAGCAATCCCCAAACCGCCTCGGATGGCGGCACCCCCTGCCCACTGTCAGCTGGCTGGAGACAAACCTGACTTTCTAGGGGCCCAGGGGCGGGACCAAGGGAGACAGACATGAGAACACCGCTGCCGCACAAGAACTGGCGTCCCCATGGGGCCGCACACGAGGCCTCAAAGCCCAGAGCGGGCTGAGAGGAGGGAGCGGGCCGGCTCAGGGTCACAGGAAACGCGTGGATGTGGTCTTGGCCCCGCTTTCTGGCACAGGGCATCGAGGACCCTGGGAACTCAATGACAGACGTGTCTCCTGTCGTCCACAAGCAGCCCCTGACCCCCACCTGAGTCTTCACTACTGAGATGACTTGGGGCCCCTAGAGAGCCCAGAAGGAGGCAGGTCCTAGGGAGACTGGGCAGGTGAACAGGATCCTCCCCAGCCTCCGGGGAGACCCAGTCCCACGAACTTTGAGCAAGGGCGTTCACAGAAGCAGGCGAATGAACTGCTTCTCATGCTGGGAGGGTGGCACCAGCGGCACGGGGCACAGGCTCCTGCCCCGGGGACCCTCCTGGCCTCGCCCTCAGACCCCTCCTGTGTCCTTCATCATAAACCAGGTGCTTCCCTGAGCTCTGTGAGCCGCCCCAGCAAACAACGGAGCCCGAGTAGGGGCCACGGGAACCCCAGTGGACAGCCAGTCGGGAGAAGCAAGGGGCCCGGGGATCTCCGAGTGGCACGTGATGCAGGGCGTCTGTGGGGCTGAGCCTGCGACCTGTAGGGGCTACGTTGGCTCCGAACGGCTAGTGTCAGAGCTGAACTGAACTGTGGGGGGAGAATCGGTTGTGGGTGGGGGAAAAAGCCACACAAGACAGGAAGCAGGAGCAGGAGAGGAGGAGCCCCGAGAGACTGGAAAGATGCGACAGGCACTCACCCCATCCTGCCGTAGGCCTTGCTGTAGGCGGGGTCGATGCAGATGGCCCGCTCACAGTCCTGCACCGCGCCTGCATAGTTGCCGAGTTTGCTGTAGGCCGCAGCTCTGGGGAAGAAAGGCAGGGCAGGTCCCTCACTGGCGGCTCTGAGCCCAGCAGGCAGCCCTGGAGGGGAGCCTGAGAGCTGCGTTCCTCTTCCGCTTCCTGGAGGAACGGCCTCAGGTTCCCCCTCTGTAAAATAGGGCTGACGGCGAAAGCTGAGAGGTGCAGCCACTGAGATGCTCTTAGACAGATGCGCGCTCAAGGCACCAACAACCACTTGGGACTGCGACTCTGAATTTTATTTGCAAAAACTGTTCCAATCCATGGCTGCACAAGAGCAATGAGTGTGGGAACTTACACCCAAGTTTCGTTGACAAATTATTTACGTATCAGTAAAAAAAGAACTCAGGGCCGGGCGCGGTGGCTCAATCCTGTAATCCCAGCACTTTGGGAGGCCGAGACGGGCGGATCACGAGGTCAGGAGATCGAGACCATCCTGGCTAACACGGTGAAACCCCGTCTCTACTAAAAATACAAAAAACTAGCCGGGCGAGGTGGCGGGCGCCTGTAGTCCCAGCTACTCCGGAGGCTGAGGCAGGACAATGGCGTAAACCCGGGAGGCGGAGCTTGCAGTGAGCTGAGATCCGGCCACTGCACTCCAGCCCGGGCTACAGAGCGAGACTCCGTCTCAAAAAAAAAAAAAAAAAAAAAAGAACTCAGACCAATGTCAAAGCTCAAAGCTCTTGGCTTACAGCATCTGAATCGTCTTCACCATTTTCGTGTTTAGTGTTTCTCTTTACGACTTTTTCAAAGTACGGAGAAGCGTAAGTGGAGAATAAACTACCCCGTGACAAGCGGCCAGGGACCCTGCACTCCCTCTGCAACTGTTCTGCAAGCCTGAAGCAGATCCTAGACCACACGTTCGAAAAAACCTCAACCCTCCACATACCGGATTATTTTCTTGGCTTGACATCCACGTGGAACGCCGTGACACCTGATTTTGTATGTATGTGTGTATGTACGTACGTATGTATGTATGTATGTACGTATGTATTTATTTTTGAAACAGGGTTTTGCTCTGCTGCCCAGGCTGGAGTGCAGTGACACGATCTCAGCTCACTGCAAGCTCCGCTTCCCGGGTTCAAGTGATTCTCCTGCCTCAGTCTCCCAGTTAGCTGGGATTACAGGCGTGCGCCACCACGTCCAGCTAATTTTTTTTTTTTCGGGTTTTTTTGGAGACAGAGTCTCCAGGGTGGAGTGCAGTGGCGCGATCTTGGCTCACTGCAACCTCTGCCTCCTAGGTTCAAGTCATTCTCATACCTCAGCCTCTCAAGTAGCTGGGATTACAGGTGTACACCACCACGCCCGGCTAATTTTGTATTTTTAATAAAGACATGGTTTCACCATGTTGGACAGGCTGGTCTCAAACTCTCGATCTCAAGTAATCCACCCGCCTCGGCCTCCCAAAGTGCTGGGATTACAGGCGTGAGCCACCGTGCCCGGCCCCCAGACTAGTTTTTACGTTTTCTGTGGAGACAGGGGTCTTGATATGTTGCCCAGGCTGGTCCCCAACTCCCAGCCTCAAGTGATCTTCCCCCCGTGGCCTCCCAGAGTGCTGGGCGAGCCACCTGATTTTAACGTCAGCGTCAACTCTCCCTGACCCCCTTGCTGGCCGCCTGATGCTTGCTCTGGGTCTGGGACCGCCGGTGAACGGATCCCTTATCTAGAGCGCAGAGGCCTCTCCCATCTCAGGCCCCTGCCAAGCATCCCGGAGGACGCCCCGCACACGGCCGCCCCCGCCCTGGGCAGGCCCCGAGCTGGCACCTGTTGCAGAAATAGACGGCGTTGGCTGGGTTGAGCTCGATGGCTTTTCCGTAGAAATGCACGGCAGCTTCGAAGTTTTCCACTTTCATCTGCTCGTTTCCTACAGGGAGAGGGGGAAACACTGGCCCGGGCGTCCAAACAGACCCGCGGGGGCTCTCGGCCTCACACTGGGTTCTTCGGGGCACCTAGGGCTCAACACAGCCGTGGGCAGGAGGCGTCTGCATCTGTGGGGGGTTCACTAATCACAAACGGTCATCTCTACACCCACTAAGGGGGATGGAGGTGGGGCCGGCAGGGCCCGGCCTGGCGATGGATAGTGGCTCTCGCTGCCTGGATGGTGACCCCAGGGAACAGAACTGTTAATACAGCCCATCGGCCCAGGGATCGAAACTGTCCCTTTCGCCATTTCTTTTGGAAAGAGCCCAAGCGGAGGCCTGGATTTTAGAAAACTCCTGATACCTTCTAATTTCATAGCAATGTGGCTTCTATCTAAGGCATGGGTCCCAGCTGGCAGGAGAGTAAAAAGCCCGGCTGCTATCCTAGAACCAACTGAGAGCTCTGAAGACAGAAACCCGCTCCCACCCCCGAGATCCCAATTCAGGAGGGTGTTGGGGGAAGACTGGTACCAGCGTGTTTCCTTAAACAGTTTTACTGAGATATAATTTACAGGCCACAAAGCTTATGCTTTAAAAATATAAGGCCAGGCGCGGTGGCTCGTGCCTATACTCCCAGCACTTTGGGAGGCCGAGGCACGTGGATCGTGAGATCAGGAGATCGAGACCATCCTGGCCAACACGGTGAAACCCGTCTCTACTAAAAATAGAAAAATTAGCCAGGCGTGGTGGCGCGCGTCTGTAGTCCCAGCTACTCGGGAGGCTGAGGCAGGAGAATCACTTGAACCAGAGAGTCAGAGGTTGCGGTGAGCCAAGATTGCACCACTGCACTCCAGCCTGGGCAACAGAGAGACACTCGGTCTCAAAAAGAAAGAAAGAAAGAAATGGGGGCCGGGCGCGGTGGCTCAAGCCTGTAATCCCAGCACTTTGGGAGGCCGAGACGGGCGGATCACGAGGTCAGGAGATCAAGACCATCCTGGCTAACACGGTGAAACCCCGTCTCTACTAAAAAATACAAAAAACTAGCCGGGCGAGGTGGCGGGCGCCTGTAGTCCCAGCTACTCGGGAGGCTGAGGCAGGAGAATGGCGTGAACCCAGGAGGCGGAGCTTGCAGTGAGCCGAGATCCGGCCACTGCACTCCAGCCTGGGCGACAGAGCAAGACTCCGTCTCAAAAAAAAAAAAAAAAAAAAAAAAAAAGAAAGAAAGAAATGGGATCACACGCTGTGTGTCCTTTTGTGTCTGGCGTCTCTCCCTGAGCGTGATGTCCTCATGGTGCATCTGCACTGGGGCCTGGGTCAGAGCCTCACCCATCCACATTCCACTGTGTGGACGGGCCACACTGCACTGACTATTTATTGTGGACTAGCATTTAAGCTGTTTTTGCTTCTTTTTATTTTTTTTTAATATTTCTTTTTTTTTTTTTGAGATGGAGTTTCACTCTTGTCACCCAGGCTGGAGTGCAATGGCGCCATCTGGACTCACAGCAACCTCCGCCTCCCAGGTTCAAGCGACTCTCTTGCCTCGGCCTCCTAAGTAGTTGGGATTACAAGTGCCCGCCACTGCGCCTGGCTAATTTTTTTGCATTTTTAGTAGAGACGGGGTTTCGCCATGTTGGCCAGGCTAGTCTTGAACTTCTGACTTTGTGATCCACCCGCCTCGGCCTCCCAAAGTGCTGGGATTCCAGGCATGAGCCACCACGCCCAGCCTGTTCTCGCTTTTTGACTCTTGTGAATACAGCTGCTGTGAGCATTTGTGTCTGGGTTTTTGGTGGACATGTGTCCAACTCTCTTGGGCACATATTTAGTATCTGGGGTGGAACCGCCGGGCCTCATGGAAGCTGTGTAACCTTCGGGGGCCACGAGCCAGTCTTCCGCAGGGGCCGCTCCCCTGACATCCCCACCAGCTGTGCCGTGCCTGAAGGTCAAGTTTCTTTGCACCTGTGCCCTCGCCAGTCCCCCTCCTGTCCCCGTCCCCACAAGCCAGCGTGCTGGTCATCAGGGCACTTCCTTCAGCTCCCTGGGCTCCAGGGACCAGCCGGCCTCTGTGAGGGTCCCACAGCCCCAGAGTCCAGGTGGGGCAAGGCATCTGTGGGGGGCGGAGGGTCCTCTCTTACCTTCGGTTTTGAGGCGCTCTGCCTCTGCTGAGTCCTCCTCAGAAGGTGGGGTTCGCGCAGGGCTCCTCAGGTCCTGCGGCACCTCCTGGACCCGAAGGCAAAGGTGGTTCGCTGTCGTCTCCTCCCAAGCCGGCACCCTCCAGCCTCAGCTTCCCTCAGGACCCCAGAGAGGGCCGCCAAGCCCCGAGGGACTCGGGGGCTCTGTAGGGGGCTCCTGGCCCCCATCATGTGGCCCTGGGCAAGTGACCGCAGCACTGTGCGTCTCAGGACCCGCCAAAAGGGGAAGGAGGGCCGAGTGCCCCTGCAGCCATGTCCCCTGCCCAGGAGAGGATGTGGGCAGAGTGCCTGGGGGACGATGCAAGCTGGGCTCCCGGGGTCCCCAGCGCTGCCTGCTGCTGCTGTTCTTATTTTGGGGGCGGTGGCTGGGGAACCCTCGAGGCTCACCTTGCCCGTGGCAGCCGCTTCAAATATCTCTGGCAGAGTCTGAGGGAGAGCGAGATCGCTGTCTTCCACCGTCACTCCAAATGCAGTCTCCAGGCACTGGATGGCGACTGGAAGTGGGGACAGAGGTGGTCCCACTTGTTGCACGCAGTCCCGAGCTTACGTTTTCGGGTCTAGAGGGTGGGGGTGGTGCTCACGATTCCCCAAGTGTGTTCGTTCCCAAGGACCCTGGAACACGGGGGCCGCCGCCTGTGCTCTGGGCTGGGACAGCGGACCCTCCTCCTTCCCAAAAAGAAAAGCCTGACAGCGACATCCTGTGCACCTGACAGCAGGGGAGGCCGTGGGCAGAGTGGGGCCCAGGTGGTGACCTCAGGCCTCTGTGGGGTCCCAATGCTGGGGCTGCCCGGCTGCGGCGTGGTGGGGGCTCCGCCCCAGCAGCAGGGCCACGTCGGGGGTGAGGTGCCCCAGATGCTGCTGCACCTCCAAGGGCGCCTGGCCTGAGTCAGGCGCTTGAAGCCAGCCCCCAGTGAAGTCCTGTGTGACTGGGTTTGTACGAGGGCAGGACCATTGATAGCAGGACAGGAAACAGCCACAGGCCCGTCTCTCCGCTGGCCCACCCAACAGACTCAGCACCCAGGGGGCCCTCCCACCAAGCCAGACAACACTAGCCCTGGCCTCCTCCTTGTGTGGACCCGGGGTCCTAACCCAGGTCAGAAGTGGGGGTCGGCCACTTCCTGCCCAGCACTGTGTCCCGGATCCCAGGCACATCCCTACAGCTGCCAGTGGGCGTCCATGCTACGGAGGCCTGGCAGGCCCAGAGACACAGGTGAGCGAGGCACAGGTGGGGAAGGAGGACCTAGAGCAGAACCTGCCGGCCACACGAGAGTGCCTCCCCGAGCCTTCCTTTCCCTCCGAGCCTCGGATCCAGCTGTCGCAGAAGTGCGAGCAAGGCCAGACAGGAGACCACGGCGCCTGGGGCCTGGACAGGCCATGCAGGACGCCAACGGGTCTGCGACTCGGGGGTGGGGCCAGCACTAGGAGAGCTGTTTTCTCGTGACCGATGGCGACACACTGGGTGCTGAGAACATTCTGGAACCACACCTTGGTGGAAGACGGGGAGATGGAAAAAGGCCACCGGAAGACAGCTCAGCCTGAAGGCAGTAAGTGGTGGTGGCACGATGCAGTGGCAGGCGGGAGGGCTCAGCTCGGCCCTGGCTCCCGTGGGTGGGGGCTGTGTGGCCCTGGGCAGGCCCCGGCCCTCTCTGGGCTCAGCTTCCTCCCCCAAGAAGCCAGGTGGGGGACCAGGCGTCTACACACCAGGCATCTACACCAGGCGACTGTGCCGGCCACTGCCCAGGAAGGGAGGGGGAGGTGGCGGGCACCCACCTACCTTCCAAGCTCTCTTGCGCGTCGGACGAGAGGCCCCCGTGCCGGAGCTGATCGTGCAGGAACTGGATGATGGCGTAGGCCAGGCGCTTCTTGTTGTCCATCTTGAGCCCAGAAGAGGTAATACCTGGGGGTGCAGGAGAAACCCCCATCAGGACCCCTCACACTCCCCACTCCGGGTGCCCCAGGCCTGCCCCTAACTCACTGGGCCTCACTTTAAGGGTGCTGGCTGATCTCAGCTCCAGGGCGGCCAAGGTAGAAAGGCCTTCACACGCCCATTTCACAGACGGTGACCGGAGGCCCGGAGTTCACCAATCCGGCCACGCGCACGGCCAGAAAGTGTGAGGCCAGCGGGCAAGCAGGGGCTGCCCTAGAGAACCCGCCTGCTCCCAGGGCCTCCTGAGCGCTCCGAGGGTGGTACTGAGGCCCACGGACGTCCCCTCCGCCGCTGCTTCTGGCATGAGGTGGGTGGGGCCAGGGATGCCGCCCAGCACCCTGCAGTGCTCAGGACGCTCCAGTCCAGAGAACGATCCAGCCCCAATGTCCACGGTGCTGAGAGGGAGAGTCCTTGTCCTGAGCCAGAGCCTCTGCCCCTTTCCTCAATTTACCTCTTCTGTGGCGTGTCAGCAAGCATTTCTCAAAACCCAACGGGGCTGGGGGCCTGCCCTGGCATCACTGCTTCACAGGACTTGCAGGACTCCCCCCCAGGGACTTCTTGGGGACCCGTCTCATTCCTGCTCGGAGTCCTGCCCACCTCGTTCCACCTCAGAACCCCGTCTGGTTCCCCAGGAGACCCATCTCGTTCCTCCTCAGACACCGGTCTCGTTTCCCCTCCAACACCCGCCTGGTCCCCCCCCGACACCTGCCTGGTCCCCCCTCGGACACCCGCCTGGTCCCCCCCCGACACCTGCCTGGTCCCCCCCCGGACACCCTCCTGGTCCCCCCTCGGACACCCGCCTGGTCCCCCCCCCGACACCCGCCTGGTCCCCCCTCGGACACCCGCCTGGCCCCCCCCCGGACACCCGCCTGGTCCCCCCCCGGACACCCGCCTGGTCCCCCCTCGGACACCCGCCTGGTCCCCCCCCGACACCCACCTGGTCCCCCCCCCGACACCCTCCTGGTCCTGCCTCAGACACCCGCCTGGTCCCCCCTCAGACACCGCCTGGTCCCCCCCCCCAACACCCGCCTGGTCCCCCCTCGGACACCCGCCTGGTCCCCCCCCCGACACCCTCCTGGTCCCGCCTCAGACACCCGCCTGGTCCCCCCTCGGACACTGCCTGGTACCCCCCCGGACACCCTCCTGGTCCCCCCTCGGACACCCGCCTGGTCCCGCCTCGGACACCTGCCTGGTCCCCCCTCGGACACCCGCCTGGTCCCCCCTCGGACACCCGCCTGGTCCCCCCTCGAACACCGCCTGGTCCCCCCCCGACACCCGCCTGGTCCCGCCTCGGACACCCGCCTGGTCCCCCCTCGGACACCCGCCTGGTCCCCCCTCGGACACCCCTCGACACCCGCCTGGTCCCCCCCGACACCCTGTCTTGTTCCTCACTCCCAGGACTTGACAGCTGCTTCTGCTTATGTCTGTGGTCCCTGCAGTTTCCTGCCAAAGCTCTAAAGGGCGCCAGATGGTGACATCGGGGGAGGCTGCTCTGGAATCTGGAGCTGCAGTCTACGGACAGGTCTTTTTTTAGTACAAGACCTTTCACGCAGGTTTCCTGGGCGCCTGGGCCAACTTGGAGGGGCCTTGGCCGCAGTGACCTTCATGGCGCTGAGCAGGAAGTCCCGCCACGAGCTGCGTGAGCTTCCCCCGGGGCAGGCTGGCCGGCTGCCTTGTGCCACCACCTCGGGCAGGCTCGGCCTCACCGTGCCTCCATTTACCCCGCAGGCCAGCCACGGTGACTCTAAACGTTTGGATGCAACAAGCTGTGCAGAGAAGCAGCCACCACCGCTGGAGCAGCCAAGTTCTGGGCTGAACAGTGGTCCCCTAGTCACGTCCTCCTGGGACCGAGCACGGGACCTTGTTTGTGTCCTTGCAGATGGAAGCAAGTGGAGATGAGGTTGCTGTGGTGGCCCTAATGCAGGGACTGGACACGGCCGCACGGAGACGGCCACGTGCAGATAGAGACAGAGGCTGAGGCGACGTGGTTACGTGAAGAAAGGCGGGGCTCGCCGGCCCCCAGCAGCTGGAAGAGGCAGGACGGAGCCTCCCTCGGGGCCTTCAGAGGGAACGTGGCCCGGCCCGCACCTTCATCTCAGACTTCTGGCCTCCAGAGCTGCGAGGGAAATCAATCTTGGTTGTTATAAGCCAGCCGGGTTGTGAGGGAGAGGCCAGGCGGTTTGGGTCCCGGATCGTGGCCTGCAAAGCCTGTGAGCTCGGACGGGTTGTTCAGCCTGAGCCTCCGCCTCCATGTCTGTAAAATGGGGAGCCCCACTGTGGCTGCTGTCAGGGGTCAGGGCAAAAAATAACCCGGAAGCTGTCAGCCCAGCGCTTGGCACCCTGTGATGTCTGTTGTTAATAACATGATTCTGCCGGGCGCGGTGGCTCATGCCTGTGATCCCAACACTTTGGGAGGCCGAGGCGGGTGGATCCCGAGGTCAGGAGATCGAGACCATCCTGGCTCACACGGTGAAACCCCACCTCTACTAAAAATACAAAAATTAGCTGGGCATGGTGGCACATGCCCTGTAATCCCAGCTACTCGGGAGGCTGAGGCAGGAGAATCACTTGAATCAGGGAGTTGGAGGTTGCAGTGAGCCGAGATCGCGCCACTGCACTGCAGCCTGGCAACAGAGTGAGACTCCGTATAAAAAAAAAAAAAAAAAAAAAGAAAAGAAATCACGACTCCTCGCGGTGAGTCTCGTGGCATAGACCTCGGTTGGCTGTTTTTGGTGGTGTGACCTACGGGAAGCGACTTAACTCTGCTGAGCCTCAGTTTCCTCCTCTGTCCCCCATGGATGGCGACAGCACCTCCCCACCACGGGCGCGTGTGGGGATCAGGGGTGCGTGTGGGGAGGGCGTGGGGAGGGGTGCACAATGCTGAGTGAACACCCCCACACAGGCAGGCACGTGGACGGGTGCCCGTGCACCCACTGTGTCCAGATCAACACAGGCTGAGGCTATTCCAGAAATGCTGCCCGGCTGCAGTTTCACTGGGAGCTTCACTGGGAGCATTTGGAGAACCTGCTCTGAGGCCGGAAGCAGGCATGGAGAGGGGCTGCTGTGGTGCTGGTGCGTGGAGGGGCAGCCCTTGGGGAGGCCCTGGGCGTGGGATGGGACCCCCATCCTCTGCACTCCCGCTGCGGGAGGGGACCCCCATCCTCTGTTCTTGCGATGAGGTTCCCTTAGCCGGGCCTCCCTCCTCCACCTGCTCCTTCCAGGCTGGGCTGGGCGGCCGCCTTCCCTGGAATCCACTCCTTGTGAGGGCCTCTGGTGTCTCCAAGCGGCTGGGTCTTCCCTGCCTGTGTCCCTCGCTGGCCAACACACAGGGTGGCGGGGCTGTGTGCCACCGGCCTTCCTCCTGGGGCCTGGCCCAGCCTGTGCGTAGTGGACTGTATTTTTAGCTGTGCTCTGTGTGCCAAGACGCATGAGGCAAGGGAGAGGCAGGCCTGAGGCCTCCGGAGCAGGGGAACCGCCGTGAGGAGAAGCACAGGTTTGAGATCAGACACTGGGATTCAGGTTGGGTCAGACAGGGCCTGGCCGAGAGGCCACCAGCCTCGGGATGGACAAGGAAGCGCCGGGCCTGAAGGAATCTTGCACGGTGACGGCTGCCTCTGGATAATTTCTTTTTTTTTTTTTTTTTTGAGACGGAGTCTCGCTCTGTGGCCCAGGCTGGAGTGCAGTGGCCGGATCTCAGCTCACTGCAAGCTCCGCCTCCCGGGTTTACGCCATTCTCCTGCCTCAGCCTCCCGAGTAGCTGGGACTACAGGCGCCCGCCACCTCGCCCGGCTAGTTTTTTGTATTTTTAGTAGAGACGGGGTTTCACCGGGTTAGCCAGGATGGTCTCGATCTCCTGACCTCGTGATCCACCCGTCTCGGCCTCCCAAAGTGCTGGGATTACAGGCGTGAGCCACCGCGCCCGGCCGATAATTTCTTATTCTTCTCTGCTCTCTGAAAAGTGACTAAAGCCACAAACGCCTACAAGGAAACTCTGACCCAGCACCCAGGAGGCCGCAGCTCCTCCTTCTGAGCCGGCACAGCATGAGAACAGCACAGCTGGGGTCTGCCGCCAAGTCCCACTCCCCAGCCGGGCCCCAGGGACCCTCTGCGCACAGCTGCGCTGACAAGCGGCTCCAGGAGCTGAATACTGTCACGCGCTGCACCGTGTCCCCCAGATCCAGACACTGAAGTCCGAACTGCCAGAACCTCGGAACGTGGCCTCACCTGGAAATACGATCTTGGCAGACAGAATTCGGTAAGATGGCCTCATACCAGAGTACGGCCCGTCCCAAGAGCAGTAACTAACGTTCTTATAAAAAGGGGACGTTTGGATGCAGACACACACACGGGGGGAACACTGTGTGGATGTGAAGGCAGAGACGGGGTGACGCGGCCACACGGCAGGGACTCCGAGGGCAGAGACGGGGTGACGCGGCCACACGGCAGGGACTCCGAGGGCAGAGACGGGGTGACGCGGCCACACGGCAGGGACTCCGAGGGCGGAGACGGGGTGACGCGGCCACACGGCAGGGACTCCGAGGGCAGAGACGGGGTGACGCGGCCACACGGCAGGGACACCAGATCACCCTCACACCCTCACAAGGAACGAGCCCCGTCGGCACCCTGATCATGGACTTCTGGCCTCCAGGACCGAGAGACGATGAACTCTGTTGCAGCTGCCTGGTCTACGGCACTCTGTCACGGCGGCCCCAGCAAACTGACGCTATCGCCTGGGGAGCAGGCGTCTCAGAACGCACCTCTGTCCTCAGGACGACTCCAGCAAGTGGGTCAGCCCTGTCTCCAGATGAACCGAGGCGGGTTGGGCAGGGGGGCGTGGTCTTGTGCCCAGGGTCCTGTCGTCACTCGGAAGGGAACAGTGAAGGGTGTTGAACGGTGAAGGGTGTCACTTGGAAGGGAACGGTGAAGGGACACAGTGGGAGGGAGCGGCTGCATGTTGCTCACTGTGCTGGAGTCCCAGAAGCCAGCTGCCCAAGGGGCAGCTTCTTTTGTAAGAAAACGACGCTTCCTATCACTTCTATGCAAACGTCCATTTTAATTTAAATTTAAGTGCACAGATGTCTGACGGCCCAAGACACATAGGTTAACACGCGTGCAACATACACAGAGGCCTTCATCCCCGTGTAGACAGGATCAGAGGCAGGGCACCAAAAGCTTTAAAAACCACGCAGATGACCTGTCTGAGCACTTCGCAGACCTAGAACGTCAACTGTGTAAAATATCTGCTCATGAACATTGGCAAAGAGGGGAGGGGCGCCGCCAGAGAATTTGATTTTTCTTTAACAGATGAGATCTCACCACGTTGCCCAGGCTGATCTCAAACTCCTGGCCTCAAGCAATCCTCCTGCCTTGGCCTCCCAAAGTGCTGGGATCCCAGGTGTGAGCCACCACACCCGGCCTCCTCCAGGAGGCAAATGCTGAGGAAACCCGTGGATTCTACTGACCCACTGGATTTTGCAGAAGCTGTGTGTGTGCGCATGTGTGTGCGTGCATCTCTCTCCAGATTCTGTCTCTCCCCCTGATCGGTGGTTCTCGATGGATCGTGCGTGCATCTCTCTCCAGATTCTGTCTCTCCCCCGATCGGTGGTTCTCGATGGATCGTGCGTGCATCTCTCTCCAGATTCTGTCTCTCCCCCTGATCGGTGGTTCTCGATGGATCGTGCGTGCGTCTCTCTCCAGATTCTGTCTCTCCCCCGATCGGTGGTTCTCGATGGATCGTGCGTGCGTCTCTCTCCAGATTCTGTCTCTCCCCCTGATCGGTGGTTCTCGATGGATCGTGCGTGCGTCTCTCTCCAGATTCTGTCTCTCCCCCGATCGGTGGTTCTCGATGGATCGTGCGTGCGTCTCTCTCCAGATTCTGTCTCTCCCCCGATCGGTGGTTCTCGATGGATCGTGCGTGCGTCTCTCTCCAGATTCTGTCTCTCCCCCTGATCGGTGGTTCTCGATGGATCGTGCGTGCGTCTCTCTCCAGATTCTGTCTCTCCCCCTGATCGGTGGTTCTCGATGGATCGTGCGTGCGTCTCTCTCCAGATTCTGTCTCTCCCCCTGATCGGTGGTTCTCGATGGATCGTGCGTGCGTCTCTCTCCAGATTCTGTCTCTCCCCCTGATCGGTGGTTCTCGATGGATCGTGCGTGCGTCTCTCTCCAGATTCTGTCTCTCCCCCTGATCGGTGGTTCTCGATGGATCGTGCGTGCGTCTCTCTCCAGATTCTGTCTCTCTCCCTGATCGGTGGTTCTCGATGGATCGTGCGTGCATCTTTCTCTAGACTCCGTTTCTCTCCCAGATCAGCGGTTCTCGATGGACGTGCTGAGACACTTGGTGGTGTCTCACATGGAGTGGGTGGAGGCCAGGGATGCTGCTCAGTGCCCTGGAGTGCCCAGGACGACTCTGCCCCAGAGGATGATCCAGCCCCAACATTCACAGCTCCCAGTGGGAGAGACGCTGGACTAGAAGAGGAGGACGTGAAGAGCCTGTGGGTGCACCGTCTCATGACCTCGGTGCGGTGACCTATGTGGCAGGACTGGGGATGGAGGTGTTCGCTCGAGGCCACTGGAGCCACAGGCACGGCAGGATCCATGCCCGGCAGGCACCTGACCTGCCCCCACACTCAAGATCAGAGGTGTTCAGTGTCTTGGTTCCCCTAAAATACCTCTACATGAGTTGAACAGCCACTACCCCTAGAAGACGAGGTGTGGGCCGCCTGACCGCATAACCCACCACGCGCCAGAGACAAGCAAGGCATCGGCCCGCCAGGCTTTAAACAGTGGCTGACGTCAGACTCGGACGACACCGGCGATGTGGACTTCCACGCCTCTGCACACGCGCAGTCCCAGGTGTACCCACAGTTTTGTTTCCCTTTCAGGGAAAGCAACATCCATCAGCAATCATTTTAAAAAAAAAAAAAAAAAAAAAAAACAGAGAGCAAAAGAAGCCAGACACAAAGCACACACAGGGTGTGACTCCCTGACTCCATTTCTATAAAATGTCCAGAGACAGGAAGGAGATGCATGGGTGCCAGGGCTTGGGGAGGGGAAGGCGAGTGACAGCTGGTGGGGACGGAGCCTCCTTGCTTCCTTTTGGGGCGATGAGACAGCTCTGGAACCAGAGAGTGGTGATGGCTGCGCAACCCCACGAAGGCACCAAAAGCCACTGAATTTCATGGTGTGGTCGTCCCAGCTCGATGTTCTAAAGGAGGCAAAATCTGCAAGAGCTATGTTTTGTGTTGGGGAGTTGCGGTCTTCCGGAAAGCTCCTGGGGGACGGTAATGAGTTTTCCACCCCCATCTCGGGACACAAGGGAGAGCCGGAAACTCTGAGGTCTGAGATCAGGACGGTCTAGAGCCTGGCGGGCAGCCAGTCCCGGAATCCAAAGATCTCATGTGCGACACATCAGGGCCCACGGAGGTCAACCACCACCAGTAAGTGAAACCACAAAAGCTGACGTCATCCGCCCTGGCCAACAGGGTTCAGAGAGCAAACCAGTCAGGTCTCCTGACCCCCGAACCCAAGGAAAACAGACACGTGCCACCCAAAAGGTTAAGATTTTTGGTTTACGGAATTTTTTTTGTTTTTTTTTTAACCGCATGTTTTGACAGCAGCATTACAACAGCCAAAAGCAAACAGTCCAAGTGTCCACGGACAGGTGAGTGGATCAACACGATGTGGTCTCTCCACACGACGGAATACTCCGGCAGCCACAAAAAGGAAATCCGGACCAGGCTACAAGGGCGGACCTTGAGGATGTCACGCTCAGTGAAATAAGCCAGACAGAGAGGGACAAATCCCGTGCGACTCCCCTCCTAGGTGGTCCCTAGAGTCACTGGACTCACAGAGACCAAAAGTAGAATTGGGGGTGCCAGAGGCTGGGGAGGGCATGGGGAGTGAATGCTTCATGGGGACAGTTTCAGCCTGGGGAGATGAGAAACTTCTGGAGGTGACGGTGGCGATGGCTGCATAGCCGTGTAGATGTGCTTAAAGCCACTAAACTGTGCATTTATAACTGATTAAGATGGTAATTCTTGGCCAGGCACGGTGGCTCACGCCTGTAATTCCAGCACTTTTGGAGGCTGAGGCAGGTGGATCGCCTGAGGTCAGGAGTTCGAGACCAACGTGGTGAAACCCCGTCTCTATTAAAAATACAAACAAAATTAGCCAATCATGGTGGCACACACCTGTAGTCCCAGCTACTCAGGAGGCTGAGGCGGGAGAATCGCTTGAACCCGGGAGGTGGAGGCTGCAGTGAGCTGAGATAGAGCCACTGCACTCCATCCTGGGTGACAGAGCAAAATTCCGTCTCAAAAAAAAAGAAAGACGGGTTGGGCACGGTGGCTCACACTTGTAATCCCAGCACTTTGGGAGGCCAAGGCGAGCGGATCACCTGAGGTCAGGAGTTCGAGACCAGCCTGGCCAACGTGGTGAAACCCAGTCTCCAAAAAATAGCCAGTTGTAGTGGCATATGCCTGTAATTCCAGCTACTTGGGAGGGTGAGATAAGAGAATTGCTTGAACCTGGGAGGCGGAGGTTGTGGTGAGACGAGATCACGCCATTGCACTCCAGCCTGGGCAAAAAGAGGGAAGCTCCAACTCAAAAAAAAAAAAAGGCCCGGCACAGCGCCTCACACCTGAGATCCCAGCAGCACTTTGGGAGGCCAAAGTGGGAGGATCACTTGAGCACAGGAATTCAAGAGCAGCCTGGGCAACACAGGGAGACCCCAGCTCTGCAAAACATTAAAAAATTAGCTGGGTGTGGTGGCACACATCTCTAGCCCTAGCTGCTTGAGGGGCTGAGGCAGGAGGATCGCTTGAGCCCAGGAGGTCCGTGCCGCAGTGAGCACCCCTGCACTCCAGCCTGGGAAAGACAGCAAGACCCTGCCTGAAAAAAAATAACAGTTTCTTTTCAAGGTCTGGGGTCTTTGAGACGAGGGTCCCACCCAGCCAGTTGTCTTTAGCTGAGAATGGTGCCGACACCTTTTTAGAGGTTTCATTGGAAAGGATTCTGTAACAGGCGGCCTCAGGTCAGGATCCCCATGCAAACACACCTCACTTGGTGACTTCAGATTCGGAAGAGGCAACAGCAAGCAGGAGAAACAAGACCTGAGGCAGGCGCGGTGGCTCAGGCCTATAATCCCAGCACTTTGGGAGGCTGAGACGGTCAGGAGTTCGTGACCAGACTGGCTTCTACTAAAAATACAAAAATTAGCCGGGCGTGGGGCATGGTGGCGGGCGCCTGTAATCCCAGCTACTCGGGAGGCTGAGGCAGGAGAGTCATTTGAACCTGGGGGGTGGAGATTGTAGTGAGCTGAGATCGCGCCACTGCACTCCAGCCTGGGAGACAGAGCGAGACGTCGTCTCAAAAAAAAAAAAAAAAAAGAAACCACACCTGGCTGAGTCCCCCCTTAAACCTAGAAGGCGGGGGTCACAGCCCCCTCTTATAGAGGGGTGACAGGCCCGGACAGGTGGCACACGCAAGATCATACCAGTGACAGCTGGAACGCGGCTTAGCATTCCAGGCAAGCAGGGCCTAGCACGATCCACGCTGGGGGCGGGTGTGTGGAGGGGGATGTGCGCTCCTTCTAAACCAAGAAATCTCATCTTTGGTGTACCGGTTTCCTTCTCTCTTAGACTGAGGTGTGAGGACTGGACGGGGTGGCGGGTGGCTAGGGATCCACTGAGGGTTCAGAGAGTGGAAGAATGAGCCTCACTGAGTCACACTCCTCCCTCCCGGTCCCACCAGCGCCTCTGTACCCCAGGGCCTTTGCATGTGCTGTTTTCGCTCCTGGAACACCCTCCACGGCCCAGAGAACCTCTTGGCCTCGTGGTCTGTACCCTGCCCCCTCCCCGTTAGCCTGGGGCACAGCTGAGCAGAAGTGTCCCAGCTTAGACTCCCTGGGCCAGGGGATGCCACTGATCCCCAGGAGACTCTGTGTCCCGTGATTGTTTGCTCTACCAAGGCCCAGGAGGCTGCACCCATTGAAATTCACAAACTGTGGAGGGTTGCTTGAGCCCAGGAGTCCGAGAGCAACTTGGGCGACAAAGTGAGACCCTGTCTCTAACAAAACAACAAAAGATAAATCTACATGCTACACAGAGAGGGAGCAAGGCGGCGAACCCGAGGACCTGGGGACCTCGATTCCCACCCTCTGCCCCGCTGGAAGTTTATTCTGGTGTCTGTGTGAGAAGGGAGCAGGCTCAATTTTTTCCCAAATAATTAACGCAGGCGTCTCCCCCGTGGCACCGTGGGCATCTTGGGTGGATGATTCTGTCTTGCGCACGGCAGGCGGCTGAGCGGCACCCCTGGCTCCCCCCCATGCACGCCTGAAACACTTTCCGGCTGAGACGACCACACACGTCCCCAGACGCTGCCAAACCGCCCCCAGCTGTAAATCATGGCGGCCACTAAGTGGGAAGAAGAAAGGCTGGAAGTCAGCACGGGTCAGCTTTTTCTGGCCAGATGACTTTGCTGTGAACTTTCTGAAAACCTTCTGTTTGCAGGGTATTCTGGGTTTCAGAACTGCGGTCCGTGGTGGAGGACAGCTCACCTAAGGTAAGCACGGCCCCGCCCTGCACGTGACACAGGCCGGGGGTGCTAGGACCTGTGGCTTCTCTGCCATCCCCAAGGTGGGGGACATCATCAAACGGTTCTCAAATCTGCTTCAGCAGCCGGGCTTTCCCGTCAGAAAGTTTTCTGCTCTTCGGAGGGAGGTCCAGCAGGCATGAGGACGCATGTTCCTCAACTGCCATTTGGCACTCGCTGTCTCTGGGACAACCACAACTTGGAGGGTTTGGCTGCGGGACAGCATTCTCAGAGAAGGCCTGCTGTGTCTCCCAACAGCGACGGCTTTATGGGTGCGCAGGAGCCATGGCCGAGGCCTGGTCTCAAGGCAGAGGCCGCACAAGTGAGGGTGGGAGGAGTGCTGGCCCGTGGGGGTGGCGCCAGCTCCCGTGTAGGGGCCTTCAGTGTCCCTTTCGGCTCTGAGCCGAGGACTCCACATCCCACCTTTTATCATTAAAATGAAAACAAAATCAAACCACGGCCCCCTCGGTCAGGGGCGGGGGCTCACGCCTGTAATCCCAGCACTTTGGGAGGCCGAGGCGAGAGAATCGCTCGAGTCCAGGTGTTCGAGACCAGTTTGGGCTATTATACAGTGTATAGTGAGACCCTACAAAAGAGACTCCACCAAAAAAAAAAAAAAAAAAATTAGCCTGACGTGGCGGCACACATCAGTAGTCCCAGCTGCTTGAGAGGCTGAGGCGAGAGGATCATTTTGAGCCCAGGAGTTGGAGGCTGCAGTGAGCTGTGACTGGGCTCTGCACTCCAGCCCGGGTGACAAAGTGAGACCCTGTCTCCAAAACCAGACAAAAAACTCTCAACCACCTCTCTTCCTTATTTCCCTGCCCAGAATGGATCATTCAATGGAAAAAAACAGAATATCCTCGTAAACTGAGGCCATCTTACCTCCTTACACCCCAGTAGGAAGCGCCCGCTCTTGCCCACCGCCTTCTGTGAACACTCTGCCCGCCTCCATCCCAAATCCACGTTGCTTCTCACCAACGGCAGGGCAGGAAAGCCAGGTGCCCTGCTCCTCACTCCCTCTCAGGACACCCGAGTTCTAGCTCAGTCCCCTGCCCACTCCCCACATCGAAGTCCACTTTCTTCTAAAATGCCACCAGGAGGTCACTGTACACATAAAAGCCCTCAAATGCTCCCTGGAACCCCAGGAGTGTGCATAGGAGGCCCCCCCACCAGCTGGGGGTCGTCTGTGGGGCCTACACCAAACCCTGTACGTGCCACTCAAACTCAAGTGCTCACCTCTCCTGCCCAACTCTAGGAGAGAATCTAGTATTCCTGCAAACTCCATCTCTGGCCCAGCATCTCTTACAAGGCTTTCTACCTCTTGACAGACCCAGCTTCCCTTTGAACGCCAGCATCTGGCAGCGTCTAAACCCTATGGACTCAGGAAAGCCTTCGATGGTTGAAAAATTCACAGACACGTGGTCAAGTTCCTTGAAATGGGGAGGCCATTTCTCTCTGGGTCTCTGTTTCCACCTCAGTAAAAGAGAAAACGGGCCAGGTGCAGTGAGGCACGCCTGTAATCACAGAACTCTGGAGGCCAAGGTGGAGGATCGCTTGAACCCAGGAGTTTGAGACCAGCCTGGGTAACACGGTGAAACCCTATCTCTAAAACAACAAAATACTAAAATTAGCCGGGTGTGGTAGTGCACATCTGTAGTCCCAGCTACTCAGGAGGCTGAGGTGGGAGGGCCTGAGCCCGGGAGGTCGAGGCTGCAGTGAGCGGAGATTGCGCCACTACACTCCAGCCTGGGCGACAGAGGAAGACCCTATCTCAAACCACCCCTTTTATGCCTTCGGCCTGTACCAAGCACTTCCTACCAGGGCCACTGTTGGGTCTTGGCAAAAAAACAACCATAGAATTGAGTAAGACTGCCGCTCTCAAGGATCCGTCCAATCTGGGGCAGAGCTCACCCCCATTTGGAATCATTCACCCTTCTAGGAAGATTTAATTATAAACCTCAGCTCAAATCCTTGGCGCGCTTACAGCTTTCCAGGCACCCAGCTAAGTGCTGTACATGCGATAGCTTATTTTAGGGGTCAGCAGAGGTTTTTCTGAAAAGGGCCAGACTGTCTTCAGCTCGGCAGGCACTAAGGTCCCTACGGCAACTGTTCAACTGTGTCTTCTTAGCTCGAAACCAACCACAGGTAACATGCAAACCAAGGAGTGTGGCTGTGTTCCCACAAACCTTCATTCCCAAAAACAGGCCAGAGGTGGATTTGGCCTTCTGGTCAGTTAGCTGATACCTTGCCTGGTTGAATCCTCACACACCTGAGGTGGTTACTTTTATAATCCCCATTCCACAGAAGAAAAACTGAGGCTTGGAAAGATGGGGACCACCCAAGGCCACCCAGCTAGGAGGATGCAAATGAGGCTTTCTGAACCCAGGCAGCCTCACTTGAGAAGCTAAACTCCAAAGTGCCCACTTCTCGCCGCACAAAATTGGGTGCACACACAAAACTTTGTATACCATTTCCCGGGCCCACACACTCCCAGCTGCCCATGCTGGGGAAGAATCACTGATGTAGGGTAGGTTTTTTTTGTTTTTTGGTTTTTTTTTGACAGGGTCTCGCTCTGTCACCCAGGCTGGAGTGCAGTGGCGTGATCTTGGGTCTCTGCAACCTCTGTCTCCTGGGTTCAAGGGATTCTTCTGCCTCAGCCTCCTGAGTAGCTGGGATTACAGGCGCACGCCACCATGCCCAGCTAAGTTTTGTATTTTCAAGAGAGACGGGGTTTCACCACATTGGTCAGGCTGGTCTCGAACTCCTGACCTCAGGTGATCCACCCGTATGGTAGGGTGTGGTTTTTAAAGCGTTATTGACATTCAAAGTTGGATCGTTTTCTGGGGTGGGGCCGTCCTGGGCACTGCAGGGTGCTGAGCAGCAACCCTGGCCTCCACCGACTCCAAACCAGGGGGTCCCCTGAATCGTGAAAAGCACAAATGTCACCAAGAATCTCTGGGGCACAGAATTGTTCCTGGTTGAGAACCACACTGGTCAAGGGAGGGAAAAGGCAGAGAGAACGAATAATCAGAGACAGAAACAAAAGTAAACGGGACAATGATCCAACCTCTGAGAGGCACACTGCACTGCAATTTTCTGCCACCTAATAACAAAAACAGCTGTTCTCAAGCCAGCTCTCTCTTATCAAGTTCCAGGCACCTGATCAAATCATTGAATGTGGGCTTATCCTCATAATGACCCTCCCAGACATCTGCTTTTACAACTCGTTTACGAAAAAGAAGGTTTGCTCAGAGAGGGAAGGCGACTCATCCAGGTTTACACAGCGGGTGGGTGGTGGTGGTGGGCTGGTTCTGAATCCCAGATTTCCCCCACCTCTAGCACGATATGCAGAAGAAGACTCTAAACATGAAATAAGACGAACGGCTGCTAATTCTTTGGAGTTCTCAGATTCCGCTGGACCCTGCGGCGGCTCTCATTCTCCCAGGCAGGGACTTCTGACAACGCCCGTTTTACAGAGGGGAAAACTGAGGCTCCGAGAAGCCAAGAGGCTGGGCAAGGTCACCCAGGTAGGGACTGGCGACGCTGGGACCAGAGCCCCGACTTGAGTCCCCACAAACGGGGGTCCCCGAGTCACAGGGACGACTTTTCCAGGCAGTTAGTAAGAGCGGAACGGCAGCGAACACCCAGAGAGCGCTCACTACATGCGGGGCGCCTTCCCCTCCAGCCGTCCTCGCCACCAGTCCGCGGACCAGCATTTCCAGGACCTGGGGCCCGGGGAAGGGAGATCAGGGCTCGAAGGGCCTGCCGATGCCGCCCGGCCTCAGTTTCCCCTCCGCTCCGCCTACTCACAGGACCCCGCGGGTCGCGCTGACCCTGGCCTCACGATCCCCAACCTCTTACGGGCTCTGGGGCCCCGTGAGCCCCGAGTCGCAGACCCCACACCCGCCAGGCTCAGCACAGTGCCCCTCACTCACCTCTCAGGCGACCGATCCCCGACCCACCGACGGTTGCGCTTGCGCACCGCGGAGCCGCCCGGCCCCGGCCCCCGGGCGCGACGCCTGCGCAGAAGAAGGGCTCCCCGGGTTGCTTCCCTTCTGCACAGGCGCGTTAATGATCGAGGTGGGCGTGGAAGGAAGTGACGCAACGTAGAGGCGGGAACCAGCTGGTCGTTAGGGCAACTGACCTCTACGACCTAATGGAGGCCGGAAGTCGGGGCTGGTTTGCCCTCTAGGGCGGGAACGAAGCGGTGCACGGTGGAACAGTGGCTGACTCCAGCCGGTCGCCGAGCTGACCACGTGGTGCTGGGCCGGCCACGTGGTGCAGCCGCGTTTGGCCACCTGGACTCCAGAGCGTCATAGCCCCGCAATGAATGGGAGTCAGTGTTGTCCGCTCGCTATCTTTGTTCATTTATTCACCCACCCATCTACTCACCCACAAATGCATTCTTTCATGCAGTCAATTTATGAGACGCTTGTGAGAATAGAAACATTAGTAGGCAGCAGGTGCCTAATATTCCATATTTATTGCAAACCAGTCATAAAAACCAGCAAAGTGTCTACTGTCATTATTTTGCATTGGGGTAGACGAACTATAAACTAATAAACTAGTACATAAGTAGATAAACAAGAAATTTCACAGCTAACACTACAAAAAAAATGAAGGTGGTGTGATTGCCACCGGGAGCTAAGTTGTATGGTATGGGTAGGAAAGATCATCCTTTAGATTTGGATTTCAAGGATAGGAAAAAGTCCAAACGGACCCCAGGCACAGGGAACAGCGAAAATGAAGGCCAATGTAAAAGCTTGGTGTGCTCAAGACATATGGAAAAAAAAATAGAGATGAGAGATGAGAAATTTCCAAGGACGACAGAAAACTGATCACCATCTGAGTTATAGTTGCCAGAAATGTTCTCCCAATTCATTGTTGTCCTACTCGAAATACATGCACGATTAATGGCGTGGATTATTTTAATTTCTTTTGCAGAAATAAAGAAGGTGAGACCGGGCGCGGTGGCTGACACCTGTAATCCCAGCACTTTGGGAGGCCAAGGGGCAGATCACTTGAGGTCAGAAGTTCGAGACCAGCCTGGCCAACATGCTGAAAACCTGTCTCTACTAAAAATACAAAAACTAGTCGGGCGTGGTGCTGGCATCTGTAGTCCCAGCTACTCGGGAGGTTGAGGCAGGAGAATCGCTTGAACCCGAGAGGCAGAGGTTGCAGTGAGCCGAGATCGCGCCATGGTACTCCAGCCTGGGCGACAGAGTGAGACTCCGTCCAGTCCCTCCAAAACAAAACGAAACAAAAACAAAAAACATAAAAGGAAAGAAAGGAGGTCGGTTGCTTCGTTTTTGCCAGTTTAATTGTAGTACATTGTTTTTTCTGGGTGCCATAACAGTTCAAGACAGACGGTTCCAGATGTTTTTTGTTTCAACCCACAACACTGGATGTAGGTCAGGTTACTGCACTGTTCCAAAACACCTGTTATTTGACATGAATCAGTTTACTTGCTTATGTTTCTGACAAAAAAAAAACCTTGGCCGGGCGCGGTGGCTCACACCTGTAATCCCAGGACTTTGGGCGGCCGAGGCGGGCGGATCACGAGGTCAAGAGATTAAGACCATCCTGGCCAACATGGTGAAACCCTGTCTCTACTAAAAATACGAAAATTAGCCGAGCGTGGCGGCTCGCGCCTGTAGTCCCAGCTACTCGAGAGGCTGAGGCAGGAGAATTGCTTGAACCCGGGAGGCGGAGGTTGCAGTGAGCCGAGATTGCTGCCACTGCACTCCAGCCTGGGCGACAGAGCGAGACTCCGTCTCAAAAACAACCAAACACCAAAACTTCTGGTTAATGTAATTGATTCGTCTGATTCAGATGCTGGAAAGTGGGCCTGGGATACAGTTAGCGATCGATAATAACACTGGCCCAACACACAGCTATAAGAAGGGAGGCAAGCACACAGTAACACAGTAGCCTGAAGCCCAGGCGAAGTTTCCGCGGAAAGAACCGCTCAGACAGAGGCTGAGAGGCGTCAGCGGCGTGCGGTTTCCAAGGAAACCGTCCTTTCTAGCCACCCCAGCGGCTCTGGAGGGGTACCGCAAGAGGCTCCGCCCACGCAACCCCGAGACCAATGACGGACTGGGAGGGTTGAGCGCATGCGCAGAGAGCTCCAGCGTCTCGGCCCGCCTCCTTTAGGTGTGGGCGGGGCTTGGGCACGCGTGCGTCCTGCCCTCCCTGTGCACGCGCCGCCCCAGCATGCCCCGGGTGCGCAGGCGGCGGGTCCCTTGGTCTTCAGGCGGCCGTGGCGGCGGTGGCGGCGGTTGGGCCGAGAGAGGCGGCCTCAGTGGCCGAGGTGGCTGGACGCGTAGCAGGTGGAAGGAGGGAGGGAGCCGCAGGCGCAGACCCACCCGCCATGAAGCCCCCCGCAGGTACCGACTACCCCGCTCGCCGGACCCGGGCTCCCCTGCACCCTCACTCCTCCCGGGGTCGCGACTTGGGCCTAAGGCTGGAGCGGAGTGGTCCCCGAGCCACCCTCGGCCGGGCTGGAGGGGCAGCGGGGGAGGTGGGCGACCCCGCTCTCTCGTTTGCAGAATGAACGAACCAGCTTTTCCAGCGCTTCATTCATTCTGCAAAGTTGATGGCGCTTCCCTTCCGGATGGGTCGGGCCCCGTGGCGAACCCTCGGGAGGCCGTGATTTGAGGACTCCGGTCCCCGTTTTTCCCGGAATTCTAGAGCCAGAGACAGACATTCAACAAGTAAATAAGCAAGAGAGGATCGAAGATAGGGAGGGATCGGTGCTCTGGAGTAAATAAACACGAACAGGGCAGTCCCAGGGAGCAAATAAACACGAACGGGGCATTCCCAGAGAGAGGGTGGTCCTGGGGGGCTTTTCTGAAGAGGTGAGCCTTGACTTGCTTGATTGGGAGAAGCAGGTGTCCTGCCAGGACCGGGGAAGGAGGCGTCCCGGGAGGAGGGAACGTGTTTGGAGAGCAGAAAGTCAGTTTGGCTGGAACGTAAAGAGGGGACCTGTTTATTGTGTTATTTATTTACTTTGGGGCCCAGGCTGGAGTGCAGTGGTGCGATCACGACTCCCTGCAGCCTGGAACTCCTGGGCTCAAGCAATCCTCCTGCCTCAGCCTCCTGAGTGGCTGGGACTACAGACCTGCACCACCACGCTTGGCTAATTTTTGTAGAGATGAGGTTTCGCTGTGTTGCCCAGGCTGGTCTTGAAGTCCTGGGTTCAAGCAATCTACCTGCCTCGGCCTCCCAGAGTACTGGGATTGCAGACATGAGCCACTGTAGCCAGCCAAGACCCTTTTAATTTAAAGGCAAAGGGGTGATGTTGTGTTTTTTCTTTACTTGTTTATTTATTTTTTGAGACAGTCTCTCTCTGTCTCCCAGGCCGGGGTGTAGTGGTCGATCTCTGCCCACAGAGGCTCTCTGCAACCTCTGCCTCCGGGGTTCAAGCGATTCTCCTGCTTCAGCCTCCCAAGTAGTTGGGATTTCAGGCACGCACCACCACACCCGGCTAATTTTTGTATTATTGGTAGAGATGGGGTTTCACCATCTTAACCAGACTGGTTTTGAACTTCTGACCTCAAGTGATCCATCTGCTTCAGCCTCCCAAAGTGCTGGGATTGCAGATGTGAGCCACCGTACCCGATTTTAGAAAGTCACTCTGGTTGTTGTTGAGGCAAATCCTTGCCCGTATCCTTGGCTTTTCTCTTGCCCAGCCACATTCCCCCAGCTCTTTGTCCAGCCCATTGCAGTGAGGGTGATAATTGTAATAATGATAATCGGGGATATTCAGGCCTTGGGAAGGAAGGAATGTCGTCTGCCTTGTTTGCTACTGGATCCTTGGCACAATCAGTAGATATTTACAGGATGAACTGACGTCCACAAGTTTTTCAAATCCTAACTCCTCCAGGAGAATTTTCTGACAATTCCAGTTCCCGTTGATCTCCGTCCTTTCAGAGCCCCTGAAGCTCTTCTTTACCCCCACGGTTTAATGTAGATCCACGGTCCCTTTTTTGCAGTTCTAAGATCCTAAATACTCTGTAAACTGAAAGGTTTGCCGTAAGTTTACAGCAAAGTCATTTGGCCAGAAAGTGACCGCAACTGACCGACCGACTGAGAGCCTTTCTTTTTCCCACTTAGCGAATATCACTGATTCTCAGCTGGGGTGATTGTGCTTCCTCAGGGGACACTGGGCCATGTCTGGGGACATTTGTGGTTGTCACAGTTGGGGGGCGCTCCTGGTATGTAGTGGATGGAGGCCAGGGATGCTCAGCACCCTGCAGCGCCCAGGACAGCTCCACCCCAGAGAACGATCCGGCCCGGATGGCCACAGTGCAGACAGGGAGAGACCCTGGTGCGTATTCCTGCTTCTCGCTGCAGAAAGAGTAATTTGATTTCGGAGTGCTGCCCCAGCCTCCCTAGTGATTTGGAATACATGGCACTTGGACTCTTACTTTTCTACAATGGGGGGAATTCTGAATGGTAAAATGTCCCCGGCCCCAAGAGTTTTTGGACAGCAGAACATGGTCTGTAGTAACAGCTACCTCTTGAAAACTTTCTGGTGGTATTCAGGATACAAGATGTTTTGCCTTCATTCCTCACTGAATTCTTAGACGGTTCTTGTTCTCTGCACCCTGAATTGTTCCCGTTTTGCAGGTGGGAAGCCTGGGAGTTAACGTTTCTTGCCAGAATCCCAGAGTTAGCAAGTGGCAGAGGTGGGGTCCGCACCCGGACCCTCTGACTTCAGCTTCTGCATTCTGAGCTCGCTTGTTGTACCTGCCCCAGCCTTTGTAAAAATGCACATCCGATTGTTAGTGCCACCGTCCCGTCCCCTTCCTGTCCCTTTCCAGGGCTCCACCTGGCACTCAGGATCGAAGTTCAAAGCCTTCATTGTCATCTACACCAGGAGTTGGCAAACTCTGGCCTGCCTATTTTTTTTGAGATGGAGTTTCACTCTTGTTGCCCAGGCTGGAGTGCAGTGGCACAATCTCAGCTCACTGCAGCCTCCGCCTCCCAGGTTCGAGCGGTTCTCCTGCCTCAGTCTCCCGAGCAGCAGGGATTACAGGTGCCACCACCACGCCCGGCTAATTTTTATGTTTTTAGTAGAGACGGGGTTTCTCCATGCTGGTCACACTGGTCTTGAACGCCTAACCTCAGGTGATCCACCCACCTTGGCCTCCCAAAGTGTTGGGATTACAGGCACGACCCACCGTGCCTGGCCAAGATGAACTCTTGCTCTGTCACCTGGACTAGAGTGCAGTGGTGCAATCTCAGTTCACTGCAACCTCTGGCTCCTGGGTTCAAGCGATTCTCCTGTCTCAGCCTCCAGAGTAGCTGGGATTACAGGCCTGCACCACCACACCCAGCTAATTTTTGTATTTTTACTAGAGACGGGGTTTTGCCATGTTGTCCAGGCTGGTCTCGAACTCCTGACCTCAAGTGATCTGCCTGCCTCACCCTCCCAAAGTGCTGGGATTACAAGCGTGAGCCACCACACCTGGCCAGGCCTGCCTATTTTTGTACACCCCTGGAACTGAAGATGGTTTTTGGATGAGACAGAAAACATACGTGGACCACAAAGCTGAAAATCCCTGGCCCTTTGCAGAACTGTTCGCTGGCCCCCGGGCCCTCTGCAGAACTGTTTGCTGGCCCCCGGGCCCTCTGCAGGACTGTTTGCTGGCCCCCGGGCCCTCTGCAGGACTGTTTGCTGGCCCCCCGGGTCCTCTGCAGGACTGTTTGCTGGCCCCCCGGGTCCTCTGCAGGACTGTTTGCTGGCCCCCGGGTCCTCTGCAGGACTGTTTGCTGACCCCCCGGGTCCTCTGCAGAACTGTATGCTGGCCCCCGGGTCCTCTGCAGGACTGTTTGCTGGCCCCCCCGGGTCCTCTGCAGGACTGTTTGCTGGCCCCCCGGGTCCTCTGCAGGACTGTTTGCTGGCCCCCGGGTCCTCTGCAGGACTGCTTGCTGGCCCCGGGTCCTCTGCAGGACTGTTTGCTGGCCCCCCGGGTCCTCTGCAGGACTGTTTGCTGGCCCCCGGGTCCTCTGCGGGACTGTTTGGTGGCCCCCCGGGTCCTCTGCGGGACTGTTTGGTGGCCCCCCGGGTCCTCTGCGGGACTGTTTGCTGGCCCCCCGGGTCCTCTGCGGGACTGTATGCTGGCCCCCGGGTCCTCTGCGGGACTGTTTGCTGGCCCCCCGGGTCCTCTGCGGGACTGCTTGCTGGCCCCCGGGTCCTCTGCGGGACTGTTTGGTGGCCCCCCGGGTCCTCTGCGGGACTGTTTGCTGGCCCCCGGGTCCTCTGCGGGACTGTTTGCTGGCCCCCAGGCCCTCTGCAGAGCTGGTTGCTGGCCCCCGGGTCCTCTGCGGGACTGTTTGCTGGCCCCCGGGTCCTCTGCGGGACTGCTTGCTGGCCCCCGGGTCCTCTGCGGGACTGTTTGCTGGCCCCCGGGTCCTCTGCGGGACTGTTTGCTGGCCCCCCGGGTCCTCTGCGGGACTGTTTGCTGGCCCCCCGGGTCCTCTGCGGGACTGTTTGCTGGCCCCCGGGTCCTCTGCGGGACTGTTTGCTGGCCCCCCGGGTCCTCTGCGGGACTGTTTGCTGGCCCCCCGGGTCCTCTGCGGGACTGTTTGCTGGCCCCCCGGGTCCTCTGCGGGACTGTTTGCTGGTCCCCGGGTTCTGCACCGTTAGGGGTTTCCAGGTGGTTTTGCTGCCTTCTCTGTGCCGAGCCGCACTGACTTTCTTCACGTAGTCGCCCTTCCCGCAGCTGCCCTCGCTGCCCAGAGCCCCCGCCTGCCATTCTTGTTATCGGGCTCCGTTTGCCAGTTTCTCGGAGAGGCCCCGGAGTGAGTGGCCAGGCCACATATGACTCGCCCGTAGCACCTGTGGGTCTGGCGCGGCCACACGCCAGCCTGACTTTCTTTTTTTTTTTTTTTTTTTTTTTTTTGAGACGGAGTCTGGCTCCGCCGCCCAGGCTGGAGTGCAGTGGCCGGATCTCAGCTCACTGCAAGCTCCGTCTCCCGGGTTCACGCCATTCTCCTGCCTCAGCCTCCCGAGTAGTTGGGACTACGGCGCCCGCCACCGCGCCCGGCTAGTTTTTTGTATTTTTTAGCAGAGACGGGGTTTCACCGTGTTAGCCAGGATGGTCTCGATCTCCTGACCTCGTGATCCGCCTGTCTCGGCCTCCCAAAGTGCTGGGATTACAGGCTTGAGCCACCGCGCCCGGCCACCAGCCTGACTTTCTTGATGAGTCCATGGATGGGGGCCTGCGTGTTCCCCTCACTGGGTGTGGGGTGTGGAAGAAGCAGGTGGAAGAAGGGACTCTTCCCATAACCCCCCATACCTCACCTTTCCCCTGTGGCGTGGCAGGGATTGAGCAGTGCGTGGGTGGTCCTGGACCTCGCCTTTTGTGAACACCCAGGGGTTTGTACAGGCTGATCTGTGCATGGTGTCTCTACTCTAGGACGGGGGTTTTGTGGTTTGTTTTTTTTTGAGATGAGAGTCTCGCTCTGTCACCCAGGCTGCAGTGCAATGGTACTATCTAGGCTCACTACAACCTCCGCCTCCCGGGTTCAAGCAATTCTGCCTCAGCCTCCTGAGTAGCTGGAATTGCAGGCACGCGCCACCACGCCCGGCTAATTTTTGTATTTTTGGTAGAGATGGGGTTTCACCCTACTGGTCAGGCTGGTCTCAACCTCCTGACCTTGTGATCTGCCTGTCTTGGCCTCCCAAAGTGCTAGGATTACAGGCGTGAGCCACCATGCCCAGTCGGGCAGGGGGATTTTTTTTTTTTTTTTTTTTTTGAGATGGAGTCTCTCTCTGTCACCCAGGCTGGAGTGCAGTGGCGCCATCTCGGCTCACTACACACTCTGCCTCCCAGGTGCATGCCATTCTCCTGCCTCAGCCTCCTGAGTAGCTGGGACTACAGGCTCCCGCCACCACACCCAGCTAATTTTTTGTGTTTTTAGTAGAGACAGGGTTTCACCGTGTTAGCCAGGATGATCTCGATCTCCTGACCTCATGATCCATCCGCCTCGGCCTCCCGAAGTGCTGGGATTACATGCACAAGCCACCGCGCCCAGCCGGGGATTTTTTTTTTTTTTTTTTTGAGACGGAGTCTCGCTCTGTCGCCCAGGCTGGAGTGCAGTGGCGCGATCTCGGCTCACTGCAAGCTCCGCCTCCCGGGTTCACGCCATTCTCCTGCCTCAGCCTCCCGAGTAGCTGGGACTACAGGCGCCCACAACCGCGCCCGGCTAATTTTTTGTATTTTTAGTAGAGACGGGGTTTCACCGTGGTCTCGATCTCCTGACCTTGTGATCCGCCCGCCTCGGCCTCCCAAAGTGCTGGGATTACAGGCGTGAGCCACCGCGCCCGGCCCAGCCGGGGATTTTTAACAGCAGCACTATCTCTATTCCGGGCTGGATTGTTCTCTGCTGGGGCTGTCCTGGTCACTGCGGGGTACTAAGCAGGATCCCTGGCCTCCAGCCACTCCACACCAGGAGCATCTGCAGCCGTGACAGCCACAGGTGTCCTAGATGTCACCCAGGGTCCCCTGGAGGGGATTGATGGCAGAATTGCCTCCTGCTCTAGAGACTGATCAATCTGTTCTTCCCTACTAGAGCCCTGGACCTCACTCTTCTGGATGAGAAGCGGGTGATCCCTCCTTTCCCTCTACCCTCCTCACTTTGACCCTAACTGAACCAAAAGCAGACCTGCCTGGCACTGGGTTTTGTTTCTGCGCAGCCTGTGCAGGAGACGTGCTGGACGCGGCGTCTCCGTGCTCTGTGGCAAACGACCTGCGATGGGACCTGAGCGCCCAGCAGATAGAGGAGCGCACCAGGGAGCTCATTGAGCAGACCAAGCGCGTGTACGACCAGGTGGGCGCCCAGGAGTTTGAGGACGTGTCCTATGAGAGCACGCTCAAGGCGCTGGCCGACGTGGAGGTCACCTACACAGGTAAGTCCCAGGCAGGGTCTGGGCGTGGGCCACAGGTGCCGAGGGAGGTGGCACCGCAGGCAGGAGCAGCCCAGTCTGTGGAGCAGGTTCAGAACCTGGCGTGAAGTGTCACCAGCATCCTGCCCCTGAGCACAGGGCAGCACCACCTACTCCCAGGCTGTTGTGGTGGCTAAACGGACGGCTGGACGGAGGCATCTGGCAGGTGCTGGTCACTGGAGGTGTCGGAGAAAGGCAGTTCCGCCCGTGCTCTGCTCCATTTCACAGCCTCGTCCGTTCAAAGGACCCCTTGGTTGTGTGATCTGAGAGCCGGAGATGTCTAAACAGCACACCTCTCCAGCCTCTCCCAGAGCCAGCAGCCTTGAAACCTGACCCTGTCTGACCTCTTTCCCTGGCCCAGGAAGGCGGGTATTTGTTTTCTCTCTGAATGACTGAACTTGGCCCCTTTGGCTTCTGCCTCCTTGCCCTGCGGCGGGGGTGACCTCATGACCTTGGGCATCGTCCTCGCCCTCAGCCCCATCCTCCTCTTCTCCTTGGGGTCCCTGTGCTCACGGAGAGGAGTGAGGTACCTGGTGACATGGGTTAGGGACACTGCTTCCCGAGCTCTGCCTAAGGCTGACAGTGTACCTGCCTGACCAAGAGACCCAGAGAGTCTCCGCAGGGAGCTCTGAGTGAGGCAACTCCCCGCCCTTCCATCTAGCAGAAGGCCTTTTTGCTGGGACCCATCGAGAATCCTTGAGTTCAGCCCAGGACTTCTCTTGTGTTCCCAAGGCATCGCCTGAAAGGGTTGGCCTCCGTGGCCCGTGCCGTGCGGCCTCCAGAGGGTTTGCTGTCTGGGCTGGGGGCTGGAGAGAGAGCTGAAGCTCCACAAGCACCCCGAGCCTGCAGAGCCTGCAGCCCCCGCTTGGAATCCTCACCCTCTTCCCACTCCCTCTGGCTTCCAACAAGTGGCTTAGAGCCCAGCGGGACCTTGGTTTCCCCTCCTCGGCCACGTGGTGTCCCCTGGTCTCTCCCACAGGAGTCTCCTGAGGTTCAGGTGATACCAGTTCCCTCTTAGGGCGCCCAGCGGTGCCGGGCATATTTCCTCCGCCTGTGCCCCGCTTTCCCCTCCTGCAGCCTTTCTTCTCCTCCTTCACGTGGTGGCGAGCAGCAGCGTTAAAGGAAACTGAAATCGGCCTTGCTGCTCCCCTCGGAGCCTTTCCACCGTCCTCAGGGTGACGCCCAGCATCCTCGGTGTGGTCTTCAGCGCCCGGCACTGTCTGTGCCTGGACACGCAGTCTCCTCGTGCCTGGCACCCTCCCCCAGCCAGGGCCTCCCCAGCCAGCCCCTCCTGCCCCTCGCGCCCCTCGCCCTGTGCTCTGCGGAATGCCCGGCTTCTCTCTGATCGCAGATTAAGTCCACTTAGCCTGGGAGCCCTTCCTGCACCTCCTGTCCCCATGCCAGCCGCCTGAATTAGTCCCTGCACGGCACTGACACTGTCGTCCCGGCAGTTGCTTGTCTAATCGGTCGCCCATAAATCCCGAGGGGACAGAGCCTATTTTTTTCTCTCTTCAGCCCCAGCATCAGGCCTGGCCCAGAGCCCCCACTATGAGCTTTTGTGTTGATTTTTTGAGATAGGTCTTGCTCTGTCACCCGGGCTGCTGTAGTGCAGTGGTGTGATCATGGCTCACTGCAGCCCCCATCTCCCAGGCTCAAGCCGTCTTCCCACCTCAGCCTCCCAAGTAGCTTGGATGATAGGTGAGCTCCACCACGCCTGGCTGATTTTTTTTTTTAATTTTTAGTAGAAATGAGGTCTTGCTATGTTGCCCCGGCTGGTCTAGAACTCCTGAGCTCAAGCTTCCTGCCTGCCTCGGCCTCCAAAAGTGCGGGGATTACAGGCATGAGCCACTGTGCCCAGCCCATCCCCCCTCCAAACACACGGAGCCTCCTCCAAACATACTGAGGCCTGGGGACTTTTCTGTTGGCCCAGAATCGAGGTAGTGACCGGACTGCAATTTGAATTTAGGTCTTTCTTCTGCAAAGTATATGCTTTTTAAAAAAATTTTATTATTATTAGTTTTGTGTTATTGTTTTAGAATGAGTCTCGCTCTGTCACCCAGGTTGGAGTGCATGTCGCTGTCATGGCTCACTGCAGCCTTAACCTCCCAGGCTCAAGTGGTCCTCCTGCCTCAGCCTTCTGAGTAGCTGGGAGCACAGGTGTGTGCCACCGTGCCTGGCTGATTTGTTTTTTTAAACTGCTCCATTGAGATATGGTTTGCATCACATACAGTTCACCCATTTAAACCACAAACTTCAGGCCGGCAGCGGCTCACATCTGTCATCCCAACACTTTGGGAGGCCGAGGTGGGCGGATCACTTGAGGTCAGGAGTTTGAGACCAGCCTGACCAACATGGAGAAACCCCGTCTCTACTAAAAATATAAAATTAGCCAGGCGTGGTGGCTCATGCCTATAATTTCAACTACTTGGGAGGCTGAGGCAGGAGAATCACTTGAACCCGGGAGGTGGAGGTTGCGGTGAGTCGGGATCATGCCGTTGCATTGCAGCCTGGGCAACAGCTGTGCAACTCTGTCTCAGAAAAACAAACAAAACAAAACCACACCCTTCAGTGGTTTTTAATAAATTTGCAGTGTTGCCCAGCTGTCACCATTCTTTCATTTTAGAGCATTTTCATAACCCCAGAGAGAAACTTTATACCCTTCAGTGGTCATGCTCCATCTCCTCTGCCCCCAGCCCCAGCACCCATGCGTCCCCTCCTGTCTGTGTGGACGGGCCTGTGGATAGCCGTCCTCTGTGGATGGATATTTCATAGAACTGGCATCACACAGCCGGGCGCAGTGGCTCACGCCTGTAATCTCCTCACTTTGGGAGGCAGAGGTGGGTGCATCATGAGGTCAATAGTTCAAGACCAGCCTGGCCAACATAGTGAAACCCCGTCTCTACTAAAAATAAAAAAATTAGCCGGGCATGTGCCTGTAATCCCAGGTGCTCGGGAGACTGAGGCAGGAGAATCACTTGAACCCAGGAGCTGAAGGTTGCCGTGAGCCGAGATCATGCCACTGCACTCCAGCTTGGGCAACAGAGTGATACTTTGTCTCAAAAAAAAAAAAAAAAAAGTGGCATCACACACCATGTGGCCTTTTGTGTCTGGCTTCTTTCTCTGCATGTGACATCCTTGGGTTGCATCCATACCGCAGCCTGTTCCAGAGCCTCGTTCCTTTTCATGGCTGAGTCATGTTCCATTTGGCAGAGGCCACATCTTGTCAGTCCGTTCACTCGTGGATGGGCCTTTTGGCAATTGCGAATCGTGCTGCTGTGAGTGCACGTGTGCAGATTCCGGTGTGGATGTGTGTTCGTGTCTCCCGGCTGGATGTCTGCAGTGGAGTCTTGGGGGTTGTGGGATGACTCCATTTTAAAGCTTTTTTTTTTCTTTTTTGAGATGGAGCCTCACTCTGTCACCCAGGCTGGAGTGCAGTAGTACCATTTCAACTCCCTGCAACCTCTGCCTCCCAGGTTCAAGCGATTCTTCCGCCTCAGCCTCCCAAGTAGCTGAAATTACAGGCGCGTGCCACCACGCCCAGCTAATTTTTGTATTTTTAGTAGAGATGGGGTTTCACCTTGTTGGCCAGGCTGGTCTCGAACTCCTGACCTCAAGTGATCTGCCTGCCTCGGCCTCCCAAAGGGTGGGATTACAGGCTTGGCCACTGCACCCGGCCTAAAGCCTATGCTTTTCTAGCCACTGGCATTTCCTCTGCTCAACCTAAAGTGCAGATGTGCTCAGGAAAGTGTGAGTCGTTCATGCATTTAAATGTGCCCATCGCCAGCTGCAGCTCTCTCTGGAAGGGAACTCCGCCAGCCTCTCTGTTTCCTCACACCCAGCTCTGTCTGTTGGGGTCCTTCTTGCCTTGGAGGGCTTTGAGTTGAATCCATGTTTTTCTTTGGTCTGTAAGATCAGGCCAAAGAAAGGACACAGGCGACAGCACCTCCTTTCTCCATTCCAGGGCCCAGCCTGGAGGGGCGGTTGCATGTGCCTGTAGTCCCAGCTACTTGGGAGGCTGAGGCAGGAGAGAGCTCATGGGGGGATCCAGCAGACGGGCCTGGGAGAGGGGTCCGGGCAGCACCTGCCAGTTGCACCAGGGCCCATTCTCACACCTGTCTCCCTGGTCTCCCTGTTTTAGTTCAGAGGAATATCCTTGACTTCCCCCAGCACGTTTCTCCCTCCAAGGACATCCGGACGGCCAGTACGGAGGCTGACAAGAAGCTCTCCGAGTTCGACGTGGAGATGAGCATGAGGGAGGACGTGTACCAGAGGATTGTGTGGCTCCAGGTGAGGGGGAGTGCTCCCCGCGGGGAGCGTGAACAGCCTCCCGAGTAGCTGGGATTATAGGCGCCTGCCATCACGCCTGGCTAATTTTTGTATTTTTATTACAGACAGGGTTTCACCATGTTGGTCAGGCTGGTCTCGAACTCCTGACTTCAAGTGATCTGCCCACCTTGGCCTCCCACAGTGCTGGGATGACAGGTGTGAGCCACTGTGCCCGGCCCATTTTTTTTATTTTTAGTAGAGACGGAGTTTCATCATGTTGGTCAGGCTGGTCTCCAACTCCTGACCTCAGGTGACCCGCCCGCCTCGGCCTCCCACAGTGCTGGGATCACAGCATGTGCACTTGCTTTTCCTTTCCTGGCCATCCTAGATGTGACCCAGACACCCCATCCCCACTTGACGTGAGCTGACAGGGCCTGGTGGCGTGGCTGCGTGGGCTTCTGCTCCCCCGATGCTCCTCCCAGCATGCATGGGGCTTTGCTGTTGGTGTCACATGATCAGGAGAGACCCAGAGACCCTCCTGCTGCTGCTCATCCTCTTAGGCAAGGACCCCCGGTCCTGCTGCTGCTCATCCTCTTAGGCGAGAACCCCCAGGAATGTGCTGATGTGTCCCCCAGTGTCAGGAACATGCAGCCCTGGTGCTTTGGTAAATACAGATCAGGGTGGCCCATGATAGCAGTGGATTCTTACTATTTTATTTATTTATTTATTTTTTTTTTTGAGACGGAGTCTCGCTCTGTCATCCAGGCTGGAATGCAATGGCGCGATCTCGGCTCACTGCAAGCTCCGCCTCCCGGGTTGACGCCATTCTCCTGCCTCAGCCTCCAGAGTAGCTGGGACTACAGGCGCCGCCACCTCGCCCGGCTAATTTTTTTTTTTTTTTGTATTCTTAGTAGAGATGGGGTTTCACCATGTTAGCCAGGATGGTCTCAATCTCCTGACCTTGTGATCTGCCCGCCTTGGCCACCCACAGTGCTGGGATTACAGGCGTGAGCCACCACGCCCAGCCTATTTTTTTTTTTTTTAAATACAGACAGGGTCTCACAATGTTGCCTACACTTGTCTCAAACTCCTGGGCCCAAGCAATCCTCCCACCTCCACCTCCCAGAGTTTCTGTTGAAACAACGAGAGGTTCCCATGCAGGTGCAGCAAATAATCGAGTGCCCTTGTCGACTTTGCCCACATCCCCCAGGGGTGACATTTTGCAAAACGATGGCATTATCTACACCCTGATACGGACCTGGGGGCAATCAGCAATCTTGTTCCCGTTCGGCCACTGCCCTGGTAAAGGAGCTCTGGGCTGATGGTAGTGCAGGGCTCGTCCAAACAAAGCAAATGTTCGCTTGGGTTTTGTGTAGTCGCAGGTCGTCAGTTCTCTGAGATAAATGCCCAGCAGTGCAGTTGCCAAGTCACATGGGGGCCAGATGATCAGATTTTTAAGGAACTGCCAAACTTTTCTTTGGAGCAGCTGCACTGGCCCACGTCCTACATGCTTTGACGTTTTTATTCCAGGAGAAAGTTCAGAAGGACTCACTGAGGCCCGAGGCTGCACGGTACCTGGAGCGGCTAATCAAGCTGGGCCGGAGAAATGGGCTTCACCTCCCCAGAGAAACTCAGGACGTGAGTGCTGGGTGTAGGGAGTGCTGGGTGTGGGCAATGTTCGATCCCAGGGAGTGCTGGGCACAGGGAGTACTCAGTCCCAGGGAGTGCTGGGTGCAGGAAATACATGGCAGGGGGAGTGCTGGGTGTGGGGAGTGCTGGGTCCCAGGGCATGCTGGGTCCTGGGGAGTGCTGGGTTCAGGGAGTGCTTGGGCACAGGGAGTGCTAGGTGCTGGGAGTGCTGAGTGTGAGGAGTGCTCGGTCCCGGGGAGTACTGGGCATGGGGAGTACTGAGCTCAGGGAGTGCTCAGGCAGGGGGAGTGCTGTGTCCCAGGGAGTGCTGGGTGTGGGGAGTGCTCCCTCCACCCTTGGTGGGAGTGTTCCCAGGACCTTGCGTCTTCCTGCAGCGCCCGCCCTGGTCTCTCCTTCCTCTCACGTCTTGCCTTTGTCTCCAGAAAATCAAAAGCATCAAGAAGAAACTGAGCCTCCTGTGCATCGACTTCAACAAGAACCTGAATGAGGACACGACCTTCCTGCCCTTCACGCTCGAGGAGCTAGGTAGGGGCTGGGCAGTGGGGAATGGGTTGCCATCGGTCCTGGGACTCACTGCAGGCCTGCCAGGCCCTCGGGGGCCGCCGCTTCCTCCTGTGGGCTTCTGTGCTGAAGGGCGGCAGGAGGCCGAGGTACATGGACCTGACCGCCCTGGGCCGACGGCTTTCCTCACTGGGAGCACTCCAGGGCTGTTTACAGCCAAAAGCTCTGACCCCTCCTTGGGGAGGGCCGTGGTCTGTCCCATCAAGATGCTGCCCTAATAGAAAATGTCCCTGGCAGTGGCGGGAGCCCAGGCCGGACTGGGCGGCCAAGGGTGCCAGTCTCAGCCGTGGCCCTGAGGTAACCACAGTTTTCCCTTGAGACCCCACTTCCTGCCTGCCTTTATTTTTATTTTATTTTATTTATTGATTTATTTATTTATTTTGAGATGGAGTCTTGCTCTACTGTCCAGGCTGGAGTGCAGTGGTACGATCTCCACTCACTGCAACCTCCGCCCCCTGGGTTCAAGTGAATCTCCTGTCTCAGCCTCCTGAGTAGCTGGGACTGCAGACATGTGCCGTCACACCTGGCCAATGTTTTTATTTTTAGTAGAGATGGTTTCGCTGTGTTGGTCAGGCTGGTCTCAAACTCCTGGGCTCAGGCCATCTGCCCGCCTCAGCCTCCCAAAGTTTTGGGATTACAGGCATGAGCCCTCGCACCTAGCCGGGCCGGAACATTCTGATGGGTGCTACAGAATATAACCTCCACTTCTAGATTCTGAATGTGGTTGCCACTGAGGTGACAGGTGGGGACAAGGCCCTCATGGCCCAAGGCCTCCACGGGTGGCTTGATGTGCGGTCAGCTGGGCGCATGTTTCCTGAGGGAGCACTCGCACGTCAGGCATCGCCAAGCTTGGCTGCCAGCCCCTCGCTTGGCCCTTCTGTGTCTCGGGCAGCACATCCTACCCCCTCAGCTCCGGGCACTCAGGAGAGACAGCGGGCTACGATCTGCCGTAAAGCACGTTTCCAGCCCGGGAGCCCAGCCTGCCACTCAGTGGGTGCACTGATGACCCACATCATTCCCGTGGCCACCCACACCATCCCTGCAGCCACCTGCGCCGTCCCTGCAGCCACCCACACTGTCCCCGCCACCTGCGCTGTCCCTGTGGGGCTGCCCCTCCCACCTGCCCGTGTTAGCAAGCAGAAGGGCTCGGTGCCCGATGTGCTGGAAGCCAGTGCCATGGCACCAAGGTTTTGAGGAAACAAAAGCTTTTCAGTTGCAAGTGACGCCCAAGGAGACCGGGCATCCCGCTCAAATCTGCCTCCTGCGCCGGCTTTCAGGCAGTACTTTCATTCGAGAAGGTGTAGAGGTGGGTTCTGGGATGAGCAGGTGATTGGTGGAAGGAAAAGGGAAGGTCTGGAAGGTCCTCGGGCACGCACAGTTATCTGTCCATGCCAGCTCAGGGTCCCGGTGCGAATCCTGGGGACGTCGGTGTGAAGCGCGGTGGAAGTTCAGTTGACGTCCATGAGCTGGTTCTGCACAGACTCTGCTGGCTCATGTGGGTTCCAGCCGGTTTCCGCCAGTTTTGTTCTTGTCAGTGTTTTCTCTGCCTGTTTGTTTTCATGTTTGCCATCCTGCAAACTCAAGAGTGTTTGTCGATTTTGGTGTCTAACTCTTGGGAGCGCTGTTTCATTTGTCCGGCCTGCAGGGCCTCCCGTGCAGGTGGCTTGAGTCCCATGTGGCCGGGTGACACCATCACGCGGGTGGCTAGCGTGTTGGGTGATGGTCCTCCAGGGCTCTCCGCTGCCCCGGGACCTGTTTCCTGGGGTGTCGTGGTCAGTCACTTGTCAGGAGACACTCTGCCTTAGTCCCTTTTCTTCTGCTTACAACAGAAGACCTGAAGCCATGTAGTTTATAAGAAAAGGAATTAACTTGTCACGGCTCTGGAGACTGAGAAGTCCCAGGTCGAGGGGCTGTATCTGACGAGGGTCTTCTTCCTGGTGGGGACTCTGGAGCCCTGAGGCGGCCAGGGTGTCACCTGGCAAGGGGAGGGGGCTGAGCGAGCCGGCTCCACCCAGGTCCCTCCTCCTCACAAAGCCCCAGTCCCACTGCCACATTAACCCGTCCATACCTTCATCCATTCCTGAAGGTGGAGCCCACATGACCTGGCTGCCTGTTGAAGGCCCCAGTACCCAATCCTGCCATCTCCCAACACCACCATCTCCAACACCGCCATCTCCCGATAGCCACATCTCTCGACACCCCCATCTCCCGACACCCCACCTCCTGACACCCCGCCTCTAGACACCCCATCTCCCGACACCCCACCTCCTGACCCCCTACCTCTAGACACCCCATCTCCCGACACCCCCACCTCCTGACACCCTGCCTCTAGACACCCCATCTCCCGACACCCCACCTCCTGACACCCCGCCTCTAGACACCCCATCTCCCGACACCCCACCTCCTGACACCCCGCCTCTAGACACCCCATCTCCCGACACCCCACCTCCTGACACCCCGCCTCTAGACACCCCATCTCCCGACACCCCACCTCCTGACACCCCGCCTCTAGACACCCCATCTCCCGACACCCCACCTCCTGACACCCCGCCTCTAGACACCCCATCTCCTGACACCCCACCTCCTGACACCCCGCCTCTAGACACCCCATCTCCTGACACCCCACCTCTAGACACCCCATCTCCCGACACCCCCACCTCCTGACACCCCACCTCTAGACACCCCATCTCCTGACACCCCACCTCCTGACACCCCACCTCTAGACACCCCATCTCCTGACACCCCACCTCTAGACACCCCATCTCCCGACACCCCCACCTCCTGACACCCCACCTCTAGACATCCCATCTCCCGACACCCCCACCTCCCGACACCCCCACCTCCCGATACTCCCATCTCCTGACACCCCACCTCCCGATACTCCCATCTCCTGTTACCACCATCTCTGGCATTAAGTTCCTCGTGCATTTTGGAGCGGTCACACCCAACCAGAGCAGAGACCTGTGAGTGTCCGTCACTCACACGTTGTCATGAGTGTCCGTCACTCACACGTTGTCATGCACTAGTTGCCATGTCCACGGATGACTTCTGCCGCCCTCACGCTCTGGGAATCAGTCATCCTGCCGTGTCTCCAAACCTTCCCTCCTCACCTGTCTTCTTACTGATTTGTTTCTGTCCATGTGCATGAGGCTTCTGTCTTATTCCCGGGTTATCATTCATTATCATTTATCGCAGTGCTCAAATCGTCCCACATGGACCCTCGAGAGCCCCTTTGGACAGTCCCCATGTCCCTGTAATGCACCTACTGGCCTCTGAGCCCACTCTCACTGTGGAGCGCACAGGCTCAGCCTCTGAGCCCGCTCTCACTGGTGGACATTTGGTGTCGCAGGGTCGTCCCGTGCTCTCCCTGCCCAGCCCTCAGATGCGCCATTTCTTGGAGGAGTCCTGGTGCCTCTGAGTGGATGGTGATTTAGGCCCCAGGTCTGTTCACCGCTGCCAGGGAACGGCGTTCCTGGACACGCACAGTCTTCTCTTCTGTGTCTGTGTATCAAATCCGCAAGTGCAGTGGGGCATGCCGGTGCACACCTGAGGTCCCAGCCACTCGGGAGGCTGAGGCGGGATGATTGCTTGAGTCTGGGAGTTCAGAGCCACAGTGAACGTGAACTGTGCATTCGTGAGCTATCCATTGCGGCCTGGGCAACAGAGCAAGACCCTGTTTCTAAAAAAATAAACTTTCATGAGTCCACTTTCCAGCTTCTTTTCCAGTCCAGTGCTGCTGGGCCCCCGGCCGTCTCCCTTGCTGTCCTTTAACTCCCGTCTCCGACTGCCAGTGTTGGGTGACTACACTGTTGAGATGGGGAGCTGCTGTTTGAAGGCCCGTGGTCCTTGGAAAGGACAAAAGGACATCGTCAGGTCCTGGGAGGCCTCCCCCTCATGCTGCAGTCACTCGGCAAACAATCGCCAGACCCGCGCTAGTGCTGGGGCACAAACGGGAAGGAGGGGGCTCTGCAGACCACGAGACTCTCAGCTCCCTCGTCACCACCCACACCCGCGGGCTGGCCTCCCAAAACGTCCCCCATCTGCCCCGGCCCCCCATCCCGATCATTCTTTCCACCCTGACCGCCCTGGGGTTGGGGTGAGCCAGGCTTTGCATCGAAGCTGCGAGCCTGAGGCACAGTGGCCTGGTGGCCCTGGCATCTCCCGAGCCGTGAGGTGGGAACCCCGGAGCGTTTCAGTCTGGGATGCTGCCGCCCCCACCTCTCTTGGGGCTGTGGGGCAGGGGGCCAGGTGGGAGGGTGTGGCTGCCGAGCAGCGGGGTGAGCTGTGTCCTGCCGGGGGTTTTGTGGGTGGAGAAAGGAAAGCAGGGCTCCAGTGAGAAGATCTGAGAGCGGGAAGTGGGTCTCTCTGGAGGGGCACACTTGGAAGTGGCCGAGCCGTGGGGCTGCGTGCTGCGATCTCAGCTCTGAGCGGGAGGCTCTGCCTGGGGGTCGTCCTTCAGGAAAAGCAAAGCAGGACCCCCCCTTCCACCCGGGGCTTCCTTCTCCGCCCAGGGCCCGGCGTGCTTGGCGCTCCTGCTGTTTTCGTTTTTGATGGGAGGCACTGCCTCTAACGCTGGTTTCCTTGTGCAGTGGCCGGGCCACCGTTCCCGCCTCCCTCCTCCCTTCACACACGGGGGTGGTGCGGCGCCCTGGAAGCCCACGCTATCCGGGGGTTGAGCTGGATTTAGCTTTACCTTCTCTGGGGCAGGAGATACTGCTGTGAGGGTGCTGGGGGGTTTCCTGGTGGGGTTAGAGGGAGGAAGTGAGAATCGTGACGGGTGGTGGCCGAGCTGTGGGGGAGCCAGGGGGTTTCTTGATGAGGTTAGATGGGGGGCGTGAGAATTGCAGCAGATGGTGGCCCGGCTGTGGCTGCTTGCTGAGGGCCCCCTTGTAGCTTTCCAGGCAGAGGGGAAGCCCACTCTTCCCGCACACACACTGCGGGCTGTAGGCGCCTGAGCCCTGTCAAAGCCACCCTGGTTCTGTCCCCATAGGAGGGCTCCCCGAGGACTTTCTGAACTCCCTGGAGAAGACGGAGGACGGCAAATTGAAGGTCACCCTCAAGTACCCCCATTACTTCCCCCTCCTGAAGAAATGCCACGTGCCCGAGACCAGGAGGAAAGTGGAGGAGGCCTTCAACTGCCGCTGCAAGGAGGTGAGAAGCCGCAGCCGGGGGCCCCAGGACAGCGGGTCTGGAGCTTGTGGGGTGCATCTGCCGCACGCCTGTGAGGTGCCTCCAGGCTGCGCACTTGGATGGCCTCCGGACCTCCCCGGCCAGGCCCAGTGGCGAGCAGAGGCCTCCCTGTGGGGCTCCGCCACCCCCTGGAGGTGTCTGTGCTGGGCTCCGCCCAGACCCTGGGGCCACAGCTCAGGGCCCAGTTCATCCTTCCCAAGCTGAGCCTCCTGCTGCTGCTCTGAGCATCTGGCCACGGCACGTCTCGTCCTTCCCTTATCTGGAGCCGCCCCTCAGGTGTGTCAGCCCAGATCATTCCTTTTGTCTTAAATGATGGTGCCCGGACCTGAGCCTGGGTCCACAGGTGGGTTGTGACCAGGCCTTCTCGCTGTGACCGGTGTCAGACGGCCATTCCCACAGGGACGTGTGTAACTGTCCCTGACGCCATGGCGTGGTCATTCAGGCGGCCTCTGCACATCTCCCGTTCGCTGTCTGGAACAGGCAGGAGCTCTAGTGGGCCTCCGTGGTCCCCTGACGACACCGTGTTGGTGCCCGTGTGGCTGGCGCAAGGGGGATACGCACCGATCTCTGCAAAGGGATGGGCAGGCTTCGATCACTGCAGGGGGGTGGGGGACGGACGGGCGCCCATCACTGCGGGGGACGGGCAGGCACCAATGGGGGGATGGGTGGGCACCGATCACTGCAGAGTGGGGGCTCTTCGCTGTTCGGGGACCGGGAGCTCGGCGGGCTCAGATGGGATGTGGCTGCCCTCTACAGGCTGGCTGTGAATTCACGTTGCTGTAAGCCTGAGTAGGCAGACCTGTGGGCTGGGCACACCTCGACTTTCCCAGTGCACCTTGGAAGGTCAACTGGGCAATCCCATCCTGGTCCCCAGGCTTGGGTCCTAGTGGCAGAGTGAGGGCCAGGCCAAGAGGGAGCACACGGGCGGGCTGCGTTCCAGGTCCCAGGGGATGTGCCGCCTCAGAGAGCTTGCTGCTGGTGGTTGGCCTGGCCCCCATTTGACTGGCTGCTCTGCACGCACCTGCCTGGTTACAGGTGGGTTCCCTGTGGGCCCGGCACACGTGCTGGTGGGCCCGTCTGTCCTGAACAGGCCTCTGTTTCTCCTTGCAAACACGTCGCATGGGTTTTATGCGTCGTCCCCCCGCCCCCACCGGCTTGGTTGGCAGTGCCAGTCCTCAGAAGTGAGGCCGTGTGCATGTCGTGTGCCGGTGGCGATGGGCAGAGCCCCTGAGACTAGGAACCAGGGCCTGGACATGGGGGGGTCCCCACATGCAGCAGTGATGCCCTGGAGGCTCCTCAGACAGCCCCTCGTCCCCACACCACATTCCGTGTGAGGCCTTAGAGTCATTTGCACCCCTTCTGGTTCCAAAAAGGACTCGAGGGATTATAATGACACTTGTGGCGTGACCAGAAGAGTTGTGTAGTAACACAGGCAGAGGGGGCAGGGGCTAGAGATCAGGGGGAGCTGGATATGAGCCCCTGGCCCCCGGACAGGGCGTGCTGGCCCTGGAGGTGGAGGGAGTGGCGCCCCCGGGCGACAGTGTGGTGGTGTCGGTTGCAGGAGAACTGTGCCATCCTCAAGGAGCTGGTGACGCTGCGGGCCCAGAAGTCCCGCCTGCTGGGGTTCTGCACGCACGCCGACTACGTCCTGGAGATGAACATGGCCAAGACCAGCCAGACCGTGGCCACCTTCCTAGGTAGCCCTTCCTTCCTCCTCCACCGGGCTCCCTTGGGGGAAGGTTCTCAGGGTCACCCCAGGGGACAGTCGGGGCTACCCCTAGATCCCTGTCCTTTCCCTCCATAAAGAGGGACTTCTGACGCCTGCCCTGGCTCCCTCACTCCCCTGGAGGGACCCTCACAGAACAGGGAAGTGCCCAGGCCCTGGAGTCAGTTCCATGCCTGCACGCGGCTCCGCCGCCCCTCACCCTGAGTGCGAGGATGCTGGGCTCCTTGCTAGGAGCTGCGGGCCCTCCCTTCTGAACGGGGAGGCTGACGAAGTCGCGGCCACGGGCGGGCAAGCCCAGGGCCATGAAGGAGCCCGCAGGGCGAGAGGCCCACCTTTCTGCCCTCCTCACAGATGAGCTGGCGCAGAAGCTGAAGCCCCTGGGGGAGCAGGAGCGGGCGGTGATTCTGGAGCTGAAGCAGGCGGAGTGTGAGCGCCGGGGCCTGACCTTCGACGGCCGCATCCACGCCTGGGACATGCGCTACTACATGAACCAGGTGGAGGAGACGCGCTACCGTGTGGACCAGAACCTGCTCAAGGAGTACTTCCCCGTGCAGGTGGTCACGCAGGGGCTGCTGGGCATCTACCAGGAGCTCCTGGGGCTGGCCTTCCACCACGAGGAGGGCGCCAGCACCTGGCACGAGGACGTGCGGCTCTACACCGCCAGGGACGCGGCCTCGGGGGAGGTGGTCGGCAAGTTCTACCTGGACCTGTACCCGCGGTGGGTGAGGGCAGTGGGGGCGGGGGGTGCACCCAGGCCCTGGGTCTCCTCAGAGCCCGGCGTTCCTGTCTGAGACGGGAAGGAAGTCGTTGCCTGCTCCATGGGGCCTCGGGGATGAACCCCGAGACATAGCAGCGGTGGGCACACCACAGGGGCCAAAAATGCGGCTGTCCCTGTTTCCACTCACTCGGCCACCCAGACAGGGCGCAGCTCTGCCCAGGCCGGAGTCTTTTAGGGGAGGAATGGCAGCCGGGGCCTGGCCGTGGTTTTCGTGCTGCCCTGTGCCAAGTCACCTCTGCTGAGAGGGAGGTTCAGAACCTCAGAGGTGCCCGGCGTTCTCGGTTATCAGTCAGGTGGGCTGAGGGATGCGGAGTCAGGGACCTTGTGGTGTCTCTAGTCCCCACGGGACCTGACACCGCCTCCCTCCCCAGGGAAGGAAAGTACGGGCACGCGGCCTGCTTCGGCCTGCAGCCCGGCTGCCTGCGGCAGGACGGGAGCCGCCAGATCGCCATCGCGGCCATGGTGGCCAACTTCACCAAGCCCACGGCCGACGCGCCCTCGCTGCTGCAGCATGACGAGGTGGAGACCTACTTCCATGAGTTTGGCCACGTGATGCACCAGCTCTGCTCCCAGGTGGGTGTGGGGCCTGGGCAGGGGCAGGGGCAGGGGCAGGGGCTGCCTGTGGTCAGCAGGGTCCAAGCCCGAGGCTTCAGCTTCCGGCTCTCTCTGCGCCCGACCGGTGGCTCCTTCATCCAGTGCCACCCAAAGATGGTGGCTCCTTCTCATGCCCGTGTCCTGGGGCTGCCCCAGCAAAACACCACAGACCAGGGCTTACACCAAGGACGTGTATTTCTTCGTGGTCCTGGAAACTGGAGTCGGAGGTCACGGTGTCAGCAGGGTTGGCTCCCTCCAGGTCCCTCCCTGGCCTGCAGACGCCACTGCCTCCCTGCATCCTCCTGCGGGCGTCCTGTGTGGGTCCTCATCTCCTTACAGGGACCCCAGTCACTCTGGATCGGGGCCCGCCCAGCAACCTCACTTGACCTTAGACATCCTGTCTCTAAGTCGTCACATTCTGGCAGGGCGTGGTGGCCCACGCCTGTAATCCCGGCACTTAGGGAGGCCGAGGCGGGCGGATCACCTGAGGTCAGGAGCTCAAGACCAACCTGGCCAAAATGGTGCCAACTTGTTGCAAGCATCTTTCCTGGCACACAGTCAGCTGTCGCTCCTCAGAAAGGCTCTGTCCTGTGAAGTCGCTGAGAACCCTGAGAAGTGCATGCAGAGCCGTCCGTCTGACCAGGGCTGGGTTCCCAGGAGCCTCTGGTCACGTGTTCGCCAACTGATCATTCCAGAACCTTACCGTGTGTGTTTTGGGTTCAAGACGCCTAACTGCTGTGCAGCGCTGGCGGGTTCACGTTGAACACATGGCTGGCAGCTCCGTCACCCACGCCTGGGCGCAGCTTGCACACACAGGGTGTCCCCGACACACAGGGTGTCCCCGTGGGGCGCATCATGGCCTCCTGGTGCTGAGGGACACGAGACAGTGCTCTGAACGACGCTTGGGACCTTTTAAACCCAAAATGCAAACACCGTGCCCCCACTAGACTGAGAAAACGACACTTGCTCACAAAATAAGCTGAAGCGAGAAGACAGAGCGCGGCCCTGTCTGAGGGCCGTCTGAGGGGCTTCTGAGGAATGCCACAGTGCTGGCCTCTGGCGTTTCCGTGGGTCTTGGTAGGCGAGTTTGAAAACACGGAGTCCAGGAATGAGGATCAACCTTGTGTCCGCCTTTCCTGGCTTCCCCACCACAGTGTTTGCACAGCACTCGTAGCCAGCACACGCCTGTGCATATCCACACAGGTGCCTGCACAGGTGCCCACAGACGTGCCTGCAAGCCCGCTTTGCGTGCTGCTTTCTGCGTGTGCCTGGCGCCTGGCACGGCGAGTTCCTTGGTGCAGTCCGTCGGGACGAGGAGCATGGCTGTGTGGTCCTTGGAACGGAAAAGCCTCGGTGTTGCAGAGAGGACCTTGAGGATCACCCAGGGGTTCCCTGGCCCTCGGCTGCCAGCCACGCTTCCAGCAGGACTTGGTCAAGGGCTGTGCCTTTAGGGAAGGTTCCACACACAGACAAGCAGGGAGATGCAGCACGCCTCACAGGTCCTGGTTTGGCCAGGACCTGGACCTGGCCAAACCCAAGTCCCAACCCCTCTGGGGTGCAGAGCTTTCAGGGAGCAGCGGCTCTGTGGATGGGGGGAGGTGTGGGTGGCCTCCGGGAACGGGGCATGTGGCCGGCATCTTCAAGTGCGTCCTGCTGGCACAGGCAGCCAGCAGCAGCCCAGGGGCCTCGGGGTCCCGGTCGTTTTCCAGGTTTAGGGTGGGAGGGCCGGGCCCAGCACGTCACCTGTGCACCTGCCCCGTTTTCACTGTGGCAGCTGACACAGGCCAGGCTGGCAGGAAGGGGCCGGGCAGGGCCTGGGTATTCTGAGGCTCTGCCCCACCCCCGCAGGCAGAGTTCGCCATGTTCAGCGGGACCCACGTGGAACGGGACTTCGTGGAGGCGCCGTCGCAGATGCTGGAGAACTGGGTGTGGGAGAAGGAGCCGCTGCTGCGGATGTCTCGGCACTACCGCACGGGCAGCGCGGTGCCCCAGGAGCTCCTGGAGAAACTCATTGAGTCCCGGCAGGCCAACACAGGTGCACCCGCCCGTCTGGGGAAGGGCGCTAACCTCGGCGGTGGCGGCACACAGCTGGGGCCTGGCATGTGCCCGGGGAGGCGGTCAGAGCTCTGGGCAGAGTGGGCTGCGGCAGGTGCAGAGGCCAGCTCCTTCCTCCCCCTCCACCCAGGCCTCTTCAACCTGCGTCAGATCGTCCTCGCCAAGGTGGACCAGGCCCTGCACACGCAGACGGACGCAGACCCCGCCGAGGAGTACGCGCGACTCTGCCAGGAGATCCTCGGGGTCCCGGCCACGCCAGGTAGCCACCTTGAGCCGGGCACACCCTGGAATTTGGGGCCTCGGCTGCTTCCCTGGGAAGGTGAAGGGAGTTGGTCCCCATGCTGCACTTAAGTGCAGGAGTCCCTGCTGGGGAGCCGCGGAGCACGTCCCAGGCTCCTCGGGGGACAGACCCAGCCAAGAGGCAGCTGCAGGCCCAGGGTGGAGGGCGGTGTGCGGCCCCAGCCCCCAGGAGGGGTGTGTGCCCTGGAGCCTTTGCTTCGAATGTAGCTGGCGTTTTCTTGATGCAAATGTATGACACATGCTTTGTAAAAAGCCCGGAGAAGTACAGGAAGGCCCAGGAGTGTCCGATCCTGATGATGATAAGTGGGCCCTGTTTCCATCACACCTGTTGTCCTGTGTGCATGTGTGTTCATACACGCTTGCAAGGATCCAGAACTTGGAAATACAGCATGATTTTAACATGGGTGGTATTTTGCTGGCTTAATGCCCCAAAGACTTTAAAACTTCTTTCCACAAGTGTTTTCGGCAGCGTTGCCTGTGCTGTTGCATGGGCGTGCCTTGCTTTATTGACACAATCTCATAATGGGGACGTTTGCTTTGTGGCAGCTGACAGCCCCATTAAATGAGCTCCTGTCCTTCCAGGAGAGGGGCAGAGACCTGTGGCCCTCGCTTTGTGGCTGGCTCTGGTTCTAGAAGTATCCGGCGGGTTCCAGCCCTCGCTGTGATCCTCCAGCTTCTCCCCATTCCGGGCAGGGGTCTCAGGAGTCTGGCTGGACGTCTTCTCCTGGGGGAGGAGCACGGGGTGGGGGCTACAGCGTGAACCCCGCCATGTGTCTGCCCCAGGAACCAACATGCCTGCAACCTTTGGCCACTTGGCGGGTGGCTACGATGCCCAGTACTACGGGTACCTGTGGAGCGAGGTGTATTCCATGGACATGTTCCACACGCGCTTCAAGCAGGAGGGCGTCCTCAACAGCAAGGTACGTGGGGACTAGGGACAGGGAGGGCGTCCTGAACAGCAAAGTACGTGGGGACCGGGGAACGCGAAGGGCGCCCTGAACGGCAGGGTGGGGGGAGGTGGGGACAGGGAGGGTGTCCTGGACGGCGGGGTGGGGGGAGTTGGGGACGGGGAGGGCGTCCTAAGCGGCAGGGTGAGGGGGAGGCGGGGACAGGGAGGGTGTCCTGAACGGCAGGGTGAGGGGGAGGCTGGGATGGGGAGGGCGTCCTGAACAGTGCGGTGAGGGGGAGGCTGGGATGGGGAGGGTGTCCTGAACAGTGGGGTGAGGAGGACCGGGAAGCGGGGAGGGCGTCCTGAGTGGCAGGGTGGGCCTGGGCCCGGGGTGCCGGATGAGCCATCCCAGCCGAGGCACCCTCTGGTCTTGGTGCGGTGCTGCCCACAGCTCCCCACTGGGCCCTGCAGGAAGCTCCACACCGTCCCCTCAGGCCTGGGGCTGTGAGTGCTGGGAGCTCCGTGTCTTCCCTCACGAGTCCTTCCGGGATCTGCGTGATCGGCCTCAGAGCCATGGACTGAGACAGACCCTTCTCTGGGGAAGGCTGGCTTGGCGTTTGCCATTTATTTGCTTCTCCAACCTCCAGTGTCCTCACTATGAAGTGAGGCCTTTACACCGTGTGGGCCTGTGCCTCCCGCTGACTTGGTGCGACCCAGGCTCAGGGCAGCCGCCAGAGTCCCTCACAAGGAACAGGTGGCTACCAGCTTTGAGGGCCAGCCCTGCCCAGTCTAGGTGCAACATTGCACTGGGCAGCCTGCAGGTGCCTCGGGGCCACCAAACCCAGGCGCTCAGCTGCTCCCTTTACAGAGGTGCAGAGGCCAGGACCTGGGGGAGCAATGGTCCGACAAGCCCCCTGTCTTCATAGACCAGCAGGGACCTACCTGCCTCATGAGACAGCCTCCAGCAGCTCCCCCTGCTGCTGAGGTGGGGGGTCCCGCCTCTGAGGACCGGCCAGGGGCTGGGAGCTGGGACCGTGGCTGCCTGGCTCTGCAGCCTGCCGTCCACGCAGGCACCTGCGGGGCTCTGGGGCGTTGGGGTCTCCTTGGTGGCCGGCTCCGGCCGCCTTGCGGTCTCCTCCTTGCCTCACCTGCCCGTAGTCCCACCGTCACAGGGATAGGCTCGAACCCAGGCCTTTAGGGTGGCCCAGAGCGCAAGCAGCTCCCACCTTGTCTAGCCAGAGGTTCAGCCACTTCTGTTCATGGGCTTAGCCTGGGATTTCAGTGGGGGCTGATAGGGGGAGCCACCTCTGGAGTTTGGGGAGTTTGGGGCTCTGCTGGCCCCTCAGTACGCACCCCTGCTCTGAGATTCTGATGAAAGGCACCTGTGCTCCCCCACCCGTGCTGATGCAGGCGGCCTGCAGGCCTCCCTGGGAGCCTGGAAGGGGTTGCTCCGAGGCCCCCTGGGCGAGGGTATGCAGACTCCCGGGGTCCTTTGCCTTCCTCCCTGGGTTTCCACCTGGCCACAGTGCCCTGTCTCCTTGGCAGGTCGGCATGGATTACAGAAGCTGCATCCTGAGACCCGGCGGCTCCGAGGACGCCAGCGCCATGCTGAAGCGCTTCCTGGGCCGCGACCCCAAGCAGGACGCCTTCCTCCTGAGCAAGGGGCTGCAGGTCGGGGACTGCGAGCTGCAGGTCTGCTGAGGCCCGGCACTGCGACTGCCCAGACTGGCCCGCACTCCCGCCGCCCTGGTGCCTTAGCCCCTGGCCCAGGATGGGGCAGGCTCTGGCATAGCGCCCGGGACTGGCAGGGTGGCTGAGCGGCTGTCTCTTGTCTCTTGTCATTGTCTGTCCCCACCCGGCGGCCCACCCGGCTAGAGACCGTCCTCAAGACATCTGGAGGGCTCTCGTGGCTGCCAGGGCCTCGTCTTTGTTGCACTAACACGCCCCCTCCCTGGTCAGGAGATGGCTCTTCTTTGAAATGAAGTCATTAAAAGGAAACAGAAAAGGAGAGAGGCTGCCTGGCCTGGTCGCTGGCTCCCGTGCTTTTTTGTCCAAGGACGGCTGGATGCCGGGTCAGGGTCCAGCCCTTGGGCTGTTGCCACACCAAGCCCTGGAGTGGGGCTCAGGTCCTTGCTGGGCCGGGGAATGAAGGCCCGGTGACTGGGAGCCAGTTCCCAGCCAGGCCAGCCTGGGGAGTCTGAGACACTTCTGCTTCCTGGTCATTCTGGAACTTTCCCTCCCCTCCCTGCTCAGCTCTGGCCATCAGGGACCAGGCTCCGCTGGTCAGACAGTCTGGAAAGCCAGGGCAGCCGCTGTGCGCACAGGCAGCCGGGGCGGGGCTGGGGTCAGCAGCTGCCCACCCTCTCACCCACAGGGGAAGGCTGGGCTCACTCTGGCTTTGTAGGCAGAGTCTCTGGGGGTTCCTGTTGGACACGAGCGAACCGGGTGCACCAGGGCAGCTGCTGGAAGCTCAGCCACGGCCCTCGTCTCTCATGCCCCTGGGGACTGCCCGTGCCTGCCCTCCCTGGCGGCCCCACTCCCCTGCTGTGGGCAAAGTCTTGATCGGGGGTGCAGGGTCGAGGGGTCGCTTCCTGGACCCTCCCACGGTGCTCAGAGATGCCTCAGGGATAGCTGTCGGCTGTGTCCCCACCTCCCGAGCAGGACAGGCGGATGCTCCCCACCTCGTTAATCCCAGCGCTCTGATGTTTTCTCCCGTGACTGCGTTTCTCGGGAGCTCCCCTCGTGCCCTGGGAGCATTCCTCCCCAGTCTTAGTCCTCCACAAAGGCGGCTGGTCAGCAGAACCTGTGAGCCTGTTTCCCGAGGCCTACGGGTGGCCAGACATCTGTCTCGTCCTCACCTCCATTTGGACGGGACTCCGAGGGCTGTGCCATCTGCTCCAGCCCCTCCTGTCCCATTCCCACCCAACCCCGGACCCATGTGGCTGTGGCTGCTGCCGTGGGGCCTGCTTTGCACCTTACACACACCTGGCTCCACTCCGTGCACCTGCTTCTGTGTCTTTCCAACTCCGGGGGCTAAGGGCTGAGTCTTGTCTTCGCAGAGCTGGACGGCACAGCCTGTGGCCAGCAGGTTATGCCAGCGAGGCGGGAATTGGTAAGTGGGAACACCACAATGGTCGCGTTTCAGATACAGCTCAGAATGGGTCCCGTAGCTTGCATCTGAAGCCCCAACTACTCAGGAGGCTAAGGCGGAAGGATTGCTTGAGCCCGGGAGGTCGAGGCCGGCCTGGGCAATGTAGCAAGACCCCATCTCTACAAAAAATAAGTTCGTTGGGTGTGGGGCCAGTGCCTGTGGTCTCAGTTTTTTGGGAGGCTGAGGCAGGAAGATTGGTGGAGCCTAGGAGGTCGAGGCTGCAGTGAGCCATGATCCCGCCACTGCACTGCAGCCTGGGCCTCAGAGCAAGACCGTCTCTAAAAGTAACAGTAGTAATAAAATACCTGGGGTTCAGAAAAGAGAAGCTGGAAGGCAAAGCTGACCACACCGGGCAGAGGTGGAGACGGCGAGTTTGGGGGCTCCCTAATCTTCCCCTGCACCGAGCCCTCAGGTGGCCTCCACCTGGTCCCCAGCCAAGACCCAGTTGTGCAGGAGCACCCCAGCTGGGCCCTGGGCCGTCACAGCCTTGCCACACACAGCCTGGCCTGTCACAGCAGAGCCTTGGGCTGCTGGGCCGTGGGCAAATGGCCCGGACCGTCCACACCCCGCTCCCCTGGAAGTCACCCACCGACCATGCTTAGACGTCAGTTGCGGGATGCCCCAAGCAGCCGCCCGCGGTGCTTCGCAAGCTGGGCCGCCTCCCCTAGCGTGTCCCCTGCTCTGTGGACACCCAGGGACGTGGAGGCGGCAGCCAGAGTCTCAGTCCGGGCCCCATTGCCCAGGGAGATGGCTGTCCTCAGAGCCTTCCCAAAATGCCCACACCGGGGGCACCCGATTTCCCCAAACAGTCCAGGACAGAGCAGGGGCTTTGATCACAGGGGTCCAGCCCCACACCAGGAGCAGGGAGGGGCCACAGAGCTGCTGTGTCTCCCGGCTCCTCTGCCCCATGCTCCCCACTCGGGGCTCCAGCAGCGGGCTCAGAGGACAGTGTGGCATTAGCATCCCCTGCCCGTCCGGGTTGTCACTGTCCTTGGCCCCTCGCGGCTCCCCAATGGATAAAAAAGGGGAAAATAAAGAATTATTGGAAAAAAAAAATATATATATATATAGAAACCTGTGTGTTTTGGGATCTTTGCAACATTTCTCTGTAAACTCGTTCTTTGGGTTTTTGACAACACCTGAACGCAAAAGGGGTCTCCTCCCCGGTCACCCGTCCAGCCCCCGTGGGCCGTCCCCAGGTGTCCCTGGCTCCTCATCCCCACAGTCCTGTCCCTGCCCGTGCTGCCTCCAACACACACGCCCCAGGCTTTGTGCCCGTGGCTCCCTTTTGGTCCTTCATGAAGTATTTCTCCAACCAAGAAGCTGCTGGGATCCCTGTGGTTGGTGGCCCCGAGCAGCCCCACTCCTCTCGAGGAAGATACCAGTGCAGCCGCTGTAAGCAGGCTCCGTGCTGCGGGGTAGGCAGGCGCTGTCGTCCCCATCCTCCTCCCCACGGGACTTGTGTTACTGTCCCCATGTCCCAAATGGGGTGTCTCAGGAGCAGAGCCAGCGTCCTCCCTCCTCTCCCCAATCAGCAACACTGGCTGAAGGCCACAGCCTCGAAAGGGACAGCCCACGTGGGGCCTCACTCTCCAGGGCTGTCCCTACTTCAAGGGACAAAATGGTTTGTGAAACTCAGTTCAATTCTGAGATTGATGGCCAGCTTGCGGAGGGCAGGAGGTCTGGGTTCAAGTCTCAAGGTAGACGGGGCCCAGGGGTGAGTTCCAGCGTGGGCTGGGGGCCAGGGAGCTGCCCGCGTGGCTCCCTGGGGAGCTGAGCTCCCCATGGCCATGCACTGAGCTTTTGGGCTTTTCCAGGCTGCACCAGGCCAGTGTGATGCTCTCCTCTTCAGACCCCAGACTACCCTTGGGTATTCTCTCTTGCCCCATCCTCAGCCCAGGAGGTCAGGGAGACGGAGCTCTGTCCCGGAGGCCATCCTGTGCTCCTGGCCACCTCTCATCGATGGTTTATGGATGGGCTAGTGACCTATTTTGGAGCAGCTACACCAGTGCAGCCCTCCAGTCTCACTTGGTTTGAACTATTAGAGAATTTTATTTTTCCCTGAAATTGGGAGGAGGGAATGCTGTCGGCACATGGAGGTGCTTGGAGTGGGGCCTGCCAACCCGAGGGCGCTAGGGCTGTGACGAAGGCTACCCCACTACGTCGTCCAAGCACCTCCATCCCAGTTTACGTTGGGGTCCAGTCCTGCCCCTGAACTTGGCAGTTATGTGAGCCAATAAATTCCTAGTTAGTCTTTATTTTTTTATTGGCTGGGCACAGTAGCTTACACCTGTAGTCCCAGCACTTTGGGAGGCCGAGGCAGGCAGATCACTTGAGGCCAGGAGTTCAAGACCAGCCTGGCCAACATGATGAAACCCCCTCTCTACTAAAAGTACAAAAATATAGTCAGACGTGGTGGCCCATGCCTTAGTCGGTGTGAGAACTGACTAACGCAATTACTGAGACTATATTATGAACCTTCATAGTGTTAGAAATAAATTTTCGGTGCCACAAAAGAAACAGCCCTCGTACATTAATTTTCTCAGCACGGCAATTTTACTTCTATAGAAGCGTGCGTCTTGCAGATGGAGCAATGGTGAGAGCACATCTGAACAAGGGAGGGGAACGGTTCTTATCCCTGACACAGGTACCCCTACTGCTGTGTCATTCTCCTATTGGCTAGGGTTGGACCACACAGTCTAAGCTAATTCCAACTAGCTGTTTTAAAGAGAGCAGGGGTAGGAGCCGGAGTGGAGGGGGGAGTAGTTTGGCGGGAAGGACGGCTAGAGAACAGGTGATTCAGGTTGACTAAGAACAGCGCAGGTGACCAAGGATAACTAAGGTCAGAGCAGGTGACAAGGGTGACTAAGGTCAGAGCAGGTGATACAGGCTAGGAGGGAGTTGTTTACTGAAACTAGGGGCAAGGAGACGAAAAGAACAAGGAAATTAAAGTTTAAAATGCAGAACAAAGAACAGGGGAGCTGAACATACGGAAACATTGGTTCTTTGGAGAGGAGCTCAGAACTGATTGTACTTAACAATTTACGGGCTAAAACCTTTGAAGAGGAATTTATTATACCCTACAACAGTATATTAATTATAGTAGTTTTACTATTTTAATTTCTGATAACAATTAGTAGAATATTAAATAAATATTTAAACAATAATTTAATTTGGCTGGGCGCGGTGGCTCACACCTGTAATCCCAGAACTTTGGGAGGCCGAGGCGGGCAGATCACTGGAAGTCAGGAGTTCGAGACCAGCCTGGCCAACATGGTGAAACCGCGTCGCTACCAAAAATATAAAAAATCAGCCGGGTGTGGTTGCGCACGCCTGTAATCCCAGCTACTTGGGAGGCTGAGGCAGGATAATCGATTGAACCCGGGAGGCAGAGGTTGCAGTGACCTGAGATCACTCCATTGCACTCCAGCCTGTATGACAAGAGCGAAATTCAGTCTCAAAAACAAACAATTACTTAAGCAATCATTTTAATATGTAATGCATTATACGTTTATATAACTTGCTTAATAAATAATAATAGTTATTAATATCCAATGGCAAGCCGCCGGGAAACAACGGAGCTGGGATTTGAGGATTGGGTCCGCGAACCCCAGAACATCCGGGCACTCCAGCCAGCCACACAGGGTGGATCCGACAGCAGCAGGGGCATCGCGGTCGGGCGGAGACGCCGCCCGCCCGGAGGCGGCGCTGTGACCCAGATTGGAGCGCCGAGAGCCCTGCGCCGCGCTGCGGAGCTTGCTGGGACTTGTAGTTCGCAGGCTCGGGGCGCGCAGGCGCAGTGCCGAGTTTGCCTCTGCGCTCGTCGGGGGTTGGCGGCGGCGGCTGCGGCGAGTTCCAGAGGGGTGCCTGTTGGGGGCGTCCGCTCCGAGCGCCGAGGTGCCCAGCGGAGGAGGCGTCCCCGGGACACGCAGGGGAGGCTGTCCAGCCTGCACGGGGCGCTCCCGCCTCGGGGGCTCTGCGTGGCGCCTGAGCGCGCGCCCCAATGGTCACCTGCGCCCACCTGGGCCGGCGCGCGCGGTTCCCGGCAGCTCAGCTGTAAGTGCCGCCGCCTCCCGCGCCGCGACCTCCGTGCCGGGCCTGCCGGGGCTCTGGTGGGGCTGGGGCTGGCGGGGCCGGGTGGCCGGGGCATGACCCTGTCGCGTTAGGGTCCCCACGGGAGGGTCGGGGGCCGGCAGCTCGCCCAGGGCCCCAGCGCCCAGGATGGCACGGTCTGTCCTTGCCCTGTGAAGACACCCCTGGATGAGAGACACATGAGCTCCTGGGGCCCAGCCTGCAAGGAGAGGGAGAAGACGCATTGACTCTACGCTAAAGGCAGAGAGCGGCTGCCACGCTCGCACTTCAGTGAGGCCACGTCTGAGGGTCTCAGCGAGGGGCGGTCCTGCCCTCCAGGGGACACCGGGCGATGTCTGGGGACGTCTGTGGTCGTCACAACTGGGGGGAGTTCCGGGCATGGAGTAGGTGGAGGCCAGGGATGCAGCTCAGCACCCTGCCCAGCCCGGAGAATGACCCAGGCCCCAGTGTCCACAGTGCCCTGCGGGGGAGACCTCACTTATGTGTTAGCATCGCGGTCGTGGTGATAAGATAGCAAGGGTCCTTTTTTTTTTTTTTTTTTTTTTTTTTTTTGAGACGGAATCTGGAGTGCAATGGCACGATCTCGGTCCACTGCATCCTCCGCCTCCCGGTTCAAGCGATTCTCCTGCCTCAGCCACCCGAGTAGCTGGGATTACAGGCATGCGCCACCATGCCCAGCTCATTTTTTCATTTTTAGTAGAGACGGGGTTTCACCATGTTGGCCAGGCTGGTCTCGAACTCCCAACGTCAGGTGATCCCGCCTCTGCCTCCCAAAGTTCTGGGATTACAGGCGTGAGCCACAGTGCCTGGCTTCAAGGGTCCATTCTGTGTATACCCACCACCCCTGTTGAGGAATGAGGAGACAGCTGACCTTTCTGCTGGTCTAGCAACCCCAACCTCCCTGAACTCTCCCTTACCCAAACACGTTGGTTTCTTTTTCTTCTTTATCTTTTTTTTTTTTTTTTTTTTTTTTGAGACAGAGTCTCGCTCTGTCGCCCAGGCTGGAGTGCAGTGGCGCAATCTCGGCTCACTGCAAGCTCCGCCTCCCGGGTTCACGCCATTCTCCTGCCTCAGCCTCCTGAGTAGCTGGGACTACAGGCGCCCGCCACCGCGCCCGGCTAATTTTTTTTTTTTGAGACGGAGTCTCACGCTGTTGCCCAGGCTGGAGTGCAGTGGCGCGATCTCGGCTCACTGCAAGCTCCGCCTCCTGGGTTCACGCCATTCTCCTGCCTCAGCCTCCTGAGTAGCTAGGACTACAGGCGCCCGCCACCGCGCCCGGCTAATTTTTTGTATTTTTAGTAGAGACGGGGTTTCACTGTGGTCTCGATCTCCTGACCTTGTGATCCGCCCGCCTCGGCCTCCCAAAGTGCTGGGATTACAGGCTTGAGCCACCGCACCCGGCCTAATTTTTTGTATTTTTAGTAGAAACGGGGTTTCACCGTGGTCTTGATCTCCTGACCTTGTGATCCGCCCGCCTCGGCCTCCCAAAGTGCTGGGATTACAGGCGTGAGCCACCGCGCCCGGCTTTATCTTTTTCTTGAGACGGAGTCTCACCCTGTTGCCCAGGCTGGAGTACAGTTGCATGATCTCGGCTCACTGCACCCTCTGCCTCCCAGTTCAAGTGATTCTCCTGCCTCAGCCACCCAAGTAGCTGGAATTACAGGCACCCTCCACCACGCCCGGCTAATTTTTATATTTTTAGTAGAGACAGAGTTTCTCCATGTTGGCCAGGCTGGTGTCGAACTCCTGACCTCAGGTGATCCACCCACCTCAGCCTCCCAAAAGTGCTGGGATTACAGGCGTGAGCCACCGTGCCTGGCTGCGTGGATTTCATTTTTGTCTGCAAGGCAGCCTCAAGAGGCCTTTCTTTTGGAGCAAGGATGAGTTTTGGGAGTTGGACATTGGAAGGGATGTTCCTGACCCAGGCGCATAGGTGTGGGTCAATGAGGGCGTTGACAGGGTCATTAACATCAACCATGAGAGAGGAGGGTCCTGTGAGCCACTTGAGGGTGGAAGAAGGAAGACACAGGAGCTGAGGCGTGGGAGGTCCTGTCCCCATTGCCATGAGCTGTAATGTAAAGTTCCAAGAGTGGGCTGGGTGCGGCGGCTCACACCTGTAATCCCAACAATTTGGAGGGCAAGGCAGGCAGATTACAACCCAGGAGTTAGAAATTCTGTCTCAAAAAAATAAAAATAAAGTCCCAAGAGCCAAGGGAGCCTTGCGCCATGTTGGGGGCAGAGGGAAGCCTGGCAGGTTGTAAATTCCCGACGGCACCTGCAAAGAATCCCCCATGTGAAGCCCCTCAAAGCAAGGAGACTGTGTCTGTGTTTGCCTTTGGTTTTTTTGTTTGTTTTTTGAGATGGAGTCTCGCTCTGTCGCCCGGGCTGGAGTGCAGTGGCGTGATCTCGGCTCACTGCAAGCTCTGCCTCCCGGGTTCACGCCATTCTCCTGCCTCAGCCTCCCGAGTAGCTGGGACTGCAGGCACCCGCCACTGCGCCCGGCTAATTTTTTGTATTTTTAGTAGAGACGGGGTTTCACCCTGTTAGCCAGGATGGTCTCGATCTCCTGACCTCGTGATCCGCCCGTCTCGGCCTCCCAAAGTGCTGGGATTACAGGCTTGAGCCACCACACCCCGTGCCTTTGGTTCTTATATGAGCCTCCTGGAGCTGCTGTAACAATGCACCACAAACCGGGGGGCATGGGGAGGCTTGAAATTTATTCTCTCACAAGTCTGGAGGCCAGAAGCCCGACATGAAGATGCGGAGGGGCCGTGGTGCTTCTGAAGGCTCTGGCAGGAGGATCATCTCTGTCTCTTCCAGCTTCTGGGGATGCCCTGCCATAGTTGGTGTCCGTTGGCTTGGGACCACATCACTCCTGGTTCTAACTGCATCATCACGTGGCCTTCTTCCCTGTGTCTCTTTCTCTCTTTTTTTTTTTTTTTTTTTTTGAGACAGAGTCTCGGTCTGTCACCAGGCTGGAGTGCATTGGTGTGATCTCAGCTCACCGCAACCTCCACCGCACCAGGTTCAAGCAATTCTGCCTAAGCCTCCCAAGTAGCTGGGATTACAGATGCCCGCCACCACACTCAGCAATTTTTTGTATTTTTAGTAGAGATGGGGTTTCACCACGTTGGCCAGGCTGGTCTCGAACTCCTGACCTCGTGATCTGCCCGCCTCGGCCTTTCAAAATGCTAGGATTACAGGCATGAGCCACCACGTCCACGCATCTCTTTCTCTTATAAGGACCCCAGGCCGGGCGCGGTGGCTCAAGCCTGTAATCCCAGCACTTTGGGAGGCCGAGACGGGCGGATCACGAGGTCGGGAGATCGAGACCATCCTGGTTAACACGGTGAAACCCCGTCTCTACTAAAAAATACAAAAAACTAGCCGGCCGAGGTGGCGGGCGCCTGTAGTCCCAGCTACTCGGGAGGCTGAGGCAGGAGAATGATGTGAACCCGGGAGGCGGAGCTTGCAGTGAGCTGAGATCCGGCCACTGCACTCCAGCCTGGGTGACAGCGCGAGACTCCGTCTCAAAAAAAAAAATAAAATAAAATAAAAAAGTAAGGACCCCAGTCATGCCCCCAGTAGCTGGAAGAGGCAGGAAAATTTTTTCTTGAGAGCTTTTGTTTATTTTTTTTCCTTATCTTTTCTTTTTGAGACAGAGTCTTGCTCTGTTGCCCAGGCTGGAGTGCAGTGGCACAGTCTTGGCTCACTGAACCTCTGTCTCCCAGGTTCAAATAATTCTCATGCCTCAGCCTCCTGAGTAGCTGGGATTACAGGGATGCACCACCACACCTGGCTTTTTTTTTTTTTTTTTTTGTATTTTTAGTAGATGAGGTTTCACCATGTTGGCCAGGCTGGTCTTGAACGCCTGGGCTCAAGTGATCCTCCTGCCTCAGCCTCCCAAAGTGCTGGGATTACAGGTATGAGCCACCACAACTGAGCTTTTCCCTAGCGCCTTCAGAGGGAGCGCAGCCCTGCCCACACCTTGATCTCAGACTTCCGGCTTCCAGAACTGGTAAAGGATATCTTCCTGTTATTCCAAGCCCCCCGGGTTACTGGCAGCTTGTGAAAACAGTCTCAGGAAACACATATGGAGTGGGTGCTTCACTTCCTAATGGAGACTGAGTGTTTTGTAAACTTGTTTGCTTCCAAGGGCCTCAGGACCTTCATCCATAAAATGGGGCCTTTAAGACTCCTGGCCATGGATGGGTGTGGCGTCTCACACCTTTAATCCCAGAATTTAGGGAGGCCGAGGAAAGTGGATCCCTTGAGCCCAGGAGCTGTAGACCTGGGACAACATAGCAAGGCCCCCGTCTCTACAGAAAATACAAAAAAGTAGCGGGGCATGGTGGTGCCTGTAGTTCCAGCCACAGGCTGAGGTAGCAGGATCGCTTGAGCCCAGGAGGTTGAGGCTGCCCTGAGATGAGCTACGATCGCACCACTGCACTCCAGCCTGGGCAACGGAGGGAGACTCTATCTCTTATAAAACAAAAACCCTGGCCTCAGTCCTGGGTCCTGGCCTCAGTTTACCTCCCTCTGTGTATGGAGGCCCCTTCAAGCAAATGGAGGTTGTCCAGGCCAAGGGCTCTGGGATCTGGGGACTGGCCTGGGTCTGGTATTCACAGCAGCTTTCTCCTCCCCACAGCTCTGACTGCCCAGGAAGCCGCTTTTCCCAAGAGGAGAGAATGGCTGCCGGGTACCTGCCCTGCCGGTCCCAGGTGAGATGTCCTCATTCTCCCAGAAGGCGCCCAGTATATCCAGAGGGAACAATCCCACCAGAAACCCAGTCCTCGATAGAGAAGGAGACCCCTTGCGATGTGAAAGTTCAGGAGAATTCCCCAGGAGCGGTGTGTGGGATGAGGTACTCATGCCGCTCCCAAGTGTGAAGAATGACCCTCAGTGTTGGGACTGAGCACAGCCCCTCCCTAGGAGACAGTCTTACAGGATCTCTGGGGTGTCCGTTTTTCTGGCTAGAAACCTCTGTGGCCTTGGTGCCTTTGCCCAAGTTCTTGTCCCGCATCCAGGAAGAATGAGGTACGCAGACAAGTAAAGGGTGAAGAATAGTTCTCGTTACGGTGAGGGCAGCTCAGAGGAGTGGGCAGCTGCCCCCTGTAGGCAGGTCGTCTGGTCGAGTGTTCAGCTCTCAGCTGAGAGGAGGCCCTGGAGAGGGTGGTTCCTCTCTGCAGGCAAGTCATTCGGACGTCTCTGCAGGTCTCTGAAGCTCTCAGCAGAGACGGTAGCTCCTCTCTGCCGGCAGATCATCTCCGCAGCTTTCAGTGGAGAGGGTACGCCTCTCTGCAGCTGGTCGTCCCGTCCCATCCTCTCATCTCTCTGCCTTCTTTGTCTCTGGCCGTCCTCTGCCCTGCTGAGGCTGATCCAGGGCTTTTCTGGACCTCAGAGGGGAGGAAGCGTGTGCTGACTGGTCCATGGGCGGCCATGGGTGGGACCAAAGAGGCACCATAGGCCGGGCGCGGTGGCTCAAGCCTGTAATCCCAGCACTTTGGGAGGCCGAGATGGGCGGATCACAAGGTCAGGAGATCGAGACCATCCTGGCGAACACGGTGAAACCCTGTCTCTACTAAAAATACATAAAAAACTAGCCGGGCGAGGTGGCGGGCGCCTGTAGTCCCAGCTACTCGGGAGGCTGAGGCAGGAGAATGGCGTGAACCCGGGAGGCGGAGCTTGCAGTGAGCTGAGATCCGGCCACTGCACTCCAGCCTGGGTGACAGAGCGAGACTGTCAAAAAAAAAAAAAAAAAAAAGAAAGAAAGAAAGAGGCACTATAAGTCCCAAATCTGGTCCGTAGGACTGGCAGCTTGGCCCGGAGTCTTCAGGCCCTCCCTGGCCTGAAGGCGGGGCCTTACTGGGGACCCGCCCCCTTCCGCCCAAGAATTAATCTGCCTCCTGCTGCCATTCATGGCCCCGGGGCTTGGCCCCAACCCCCACTCTGAGAGAGGCCAGGCAGTGGGAGCAGGTACCCCCTGAACCTGCAGGGAGTGGGAGGTCCTTCCTGAGACACCTGAGGGTGCAGGCTGCAGAGATGCCTGGGTCCGGCGCCTGGGAGGGCAGCCACGGCTGCACCCGGGAGCTCCTGCCTCACCAACGTGGACGAGGCAGGGGTCTCACTTGTCTCCAGCTCCTGCCTGCTTCCTGGAGCGGGAGGCCCAGCTCTGCAGCTGCGGGTCTGGCAGCTGCAGCTGCACCCAGGTGGGCAGATCCCGCCTCTTCTCAGGTCCCCCAAGAGCACAGGAAGGCGCAGGAGGGCAGGGCTCCCACCAGCTCCATGGGGTGTGCAGCTCCAGTGGCACCTCCCTGCCGCTGCTAACGAGATGGCATCAGCCACTGCCATGAACAGGTGGGATCCAGCACCTTCCCTTGGAGACCGGACAGTGCTGCCCAGCAAGGCATCCTCCTCTTTACTTGAAAGAATATTTTTGTAATTGCGATAAAACACATGAAATATATGTGAACTTCACCATCTTAACCATTTTGAAGTGCACAGCTCAGTAGCATTAAACACATTCATGCAGTTTTACAACCATCACCACCGTCCTCTCTAGAACTTTCTCCTCTTCCCAAACTAAAACTCTGTCCCCAATGAGACACTCACTCCCCGTCCCCCTTCCCAGCCTCTGGCACCCCCCGTCCTACTTTCTGTCTCTCTGAATCTCATGACTCTAGGGACCTCCTAGGAGTGGAACCACACAGGCTTTGTCCTTCTGTGTCTGGCTTCTCTCACTGAGCATGACCTGATTGCCGTTTTGTTTTGTTTTATTTTATTTTATTTATTTATTTTTTGAGACGGAGTCTCGCTCTGTCGCTCAGGCTGGAGTGCAGTGGTGCCATCTCTGCTCACTGCAAGCTCCGCCTCCTGGGTTCACGCCATTCTCCAGCCTCAGCCTCCCGAGTAGCTGGGACTACAGGCGCCCGCCACCTCGCCCGGCTAGTTTTTTGTATTTTTAGTAGAGACGGGATTTCACCATGTTAGCCAGGATGGTCTCGATCTCCTGACCTTGTGATCTGCCCGCCTCGGTCTCCCAAAGTGCTGGGACTACAGATGTGAGCCACCATGCCTGGCCTGCGGTTTTATTTTTTTGAAACAGGGTCTTGCTCTGTTGCCCAGGTTAGAGTGCAGTGGTGCGATCTTGGCTCACTGCAACCTCCACCTGCCAAGCTCAAGCTGTTCTTGTGCCTCAGCCTCCCAAGTAGCTGGGATTACAGGTATGTGCCACCATACCCAGTCAATTTTTGTATTATTAGTAGAGACGGAGTTTCACCATGTTGGCCCAGGCTGGCCGTGAACTCCTGGGTTCAGGTGATCCACCCACCTTGGCCTCCCAAAGTGCTGGGATTACAGGTGTGAGCCACCACTCCCGCCCTCTGCAGTTTTATTTATTTATTCATTTTTGAGATGGAGTTTCGCTCTGTTGCCCAAGCTGAAGTGAGATCCTGCCTCCTGGGTTCAAGTGATTCTCCTGCCTCAGCCTCCCAAGTAGCTGAGATTACAGTACTTGCCACCATGCCCGGCTAATTTTTGTATTTTTAGTAGAGACAGGGTTTCACCATGTTGTCCAGGCTGATCTTTTTTTTTTTTTTTTTGAGACAGAGTCTCGCTCTGTTGCCCAGGCTGGAGTGCAGTGGTGCGATCTCAGCTCACTGTAAGCTCCGCCTCCCGGGTTTACGCCATTCTCCTGCCTCCGCCTCCCGAGTAGTGGGGACTACAGGCGCCTGCTGCTACCACGCCCGGCTAATTTTTTGTATTTTTAGTAAAGACAGGGTTTCACCGTGTTATCCAGGATGGTCTCGATCTCCTGACCTTGTGATCCACCCTCCTTGCCCTCCCAAAGTGCTGGGATTACAGGCGTGAGCCACCACGCGCGGCCCAAGCTGGTCTTGAACTCTTGGCCTCAAAGGCCAAAGTGCTGGGATTACAGGCACATCCTGGAGTGGGATTTTTTAAAGTTTTAAAAATTTTTTTGTAGAAACTGGGAGTCACTATGTTGCCCAGTCTGGTCTCGAACTCCTGGGCTCGAGCAGTCTTCCCAGCTTGGCCTCCCAAAGTTCTGGGATTACCAGTGTGAGCAAAGTCGGAAGGGTTTTTTTTTTTTTTCCCCAGGATGCAACTGAAGAGAGAGAGGTGAAGGCATAAGATGGGTGTGGACTGAATCAAGTCCATACAGGGCCCTTAAGGCTGGGGTCAAAAGATCGGGGTGCCTCCTGTATGCATATGGTTCACGTGCTAGAAGTGGTTTTACATCCTTTCTTTTCTTTTTCTTTTTTTTGATGGAGTTTCGCTCTTGTTGCCCAGGCTGGAGTGCAGTGGTGCAGTCTCAGCTCACTGCAACCTCCGCCTCCTGGGTTCAAGGATTCTCCTGCATCAGCCTCCTGAGTAGCTGGAATTACAGGCACCGGCCACCACTCTTGACTGATTTTGTTTTTTTTTTTTTTTTTTTTGAGACGGAGTCATGCTCTGTCGCCCAGGCTGGAGTGCAGTGGCCGGATCTCAGCTCACTGCAAGCTCCGCCTCCCGGGTTTCCGCCATTCTCCTGCCTCAGCCTCCTGAGTAGCTGGGACTACAGGCACCCGCCACCTCGCCCGCCTAGTTTTTTTTTTGTACTTTTTAGTAGAGACGGGGTTTCACCGTGTTTGACAGGATGGTCTCGATCTCCTGACCTCGTGATCCGCCCGTCTCGGCCTCCCAAAGTGCTGGGATTACAGGCTTGAGCCACCGCGCCCGGCCAACTTTTACATCTTATAGCAGATACCAGCTTAGGTGCTGTTTTATACCATGGATTACCTGGATAGCCATTCAGGCCCTAAACACTCAGCCCCTTCATATGCTGAAACAACAAAGCTTTCACCATATTTCAGTGGGTCAGGGTTGTAGCAGATTCCTCTTCTTACATCGTCCGTGCCTTGTAACGTATAACTGTGAGTCATGGAAGCAAAGAAAACTAACCTCTAATAATTGTGAGTTTTGAGTAAGGTCCTGTTCCATCCTGCGTGTTGTTGGGTATTGCTTCTAGGTCTTCTGACTATAGCAATAGCAAATGCTGTGACTGATACTAACTAGTTAGTCCTCACGACAACACGCTTTGGATAAAATGCTTCTTTCCATTGAACAGATGAGGAGGCTGTGTCCCGGATAGGTCAGATATATACCTGCAGTCCCGTAACCCGCGAGTGGCATGCCCCTGACATCCATGCATTTTCAGAACCAGCAGGGGGAGATTCTTGCGTGGGAATGTCAGACTCAGAGATCCAGAGGTTAGAATCACCAGTTCAATAAGAAATGGGCAAAGTGTTTCATCCAGACCTGTGTCCTGGTCATCATTGCTGTGTCGATGGTGGGCCTAGGGTCTATATATCCCTCTGATTTGAAGCCAAGGACAAGCACCCACAAGGCAGCTAGTAGACACTGACTTCTGACCTTTGCACCTTGACCTTTCTCAACTTCCCTGGTGCCACCAACCTCACCCCTCCTCCCATGAACGTGGGTGGCGATGGACCCATCTTGAGCAGAACCGCTGTGATATTCTAGGAATTAGTAACCTTTGAGGACGTGTCCGTGGACTTCTCCCAGGAGGAATGGGAGTTGCTGGAGCCTGCTCAGAAGAACCTGTACAGAGAGGTGATGCTGGAGAACTATAGGAACGTGGTCTCCCTGGGTAAGGCAAGCATCATTCATTCCTGTGTTCACTGATTCACATTTATGTTTGTTTGTTTGTTTGTTTGTTTTGAGATGGAGTCTCACTCGCCCAGGCTGGAGTGCAGTGGCTGGATCTCAGCTCACTGCAAGCTCTGCCTCCCAGGTTTATGCCATTCTCCTGCCTCAGCCTCCCGAGTAGCTGGGACTACAGGCGCCCACCACCATGCCTGGCTAGTTTTTTGTATTTTTTTAGTAGAGATGGGGTTTCATCGTGTTAGCCAGGATGGTCTCGATCTCCTGACTTCATGATCCGCCCGTCTCGGCCTCCCAAAGTACTGGGATTACAGGCTTAAGCCACCGCGCCCAGCCCACATTTATCTGGTGTATTAGTCTGTTCTCACACTGCTAATAAAGACATACCCAAGACTGGGTAATTTGTAAAGGAAAGGGGGTTTAATGGACTCAGTTCCACATGGCCGGGGAGGGCTTACAATCATGGTGGAAGGCGAATGAGGAGCAAAGTCACATCTGACATGGCCAGTAGGCAAGAGAGCTTGTGCAGGGAAACTCCCATTTGTAAAATCGTCAGGTCTTGTGAGACGTATTCATTAGCACGAGAACAGTATGGGGAAAACCACCCCTGCCATGATTCAGTTATCTCCCCCTGGCTCTGCCCCTGACGTGGGGATTTTTTTTTTTTTGAGACGGAGTCTCGCTCTGTGGCCCAGGCTGGAGTGCAGTGGCCGGATCTCAGCTCACTGCAAGCTCCGCCTCCCGGGTTTACGCCATTCTCCTGTCTCAGCCTCCCAAGTAGCTGGGACTACAGGCGCCCGCCACCACGCCCGGCTAGTTTTTTGTATTTTTTAGTAGAGACGGGGTTTCACCATGTTAGCCAGGATGGTCTCCATCTCCTGACCTCATGATCCGCCCGTCTCGGCCTCCCAAAGTGCTGGGATTACAGGCATGATCCACCGCGCCCGGCCAACGTGGGGATTCTTACAATTCAAGGTGAGATTTGGATGGCGACACAGCCAAACCATCTCATCTAGTGTCTACTGTGTGTCAGGCACCATGCTGGGAATGGGGGATTCATCGGTAAATAAGACAAACGTGGGTCCTGGTTTTGCGGCTTTCGTGGTCTGGTTTCTCTGAGAACAGATGACCTTCCTTGTTCAGTACGTGATAGCTGGAGCTGCAGTGGAATTGCATGTCTCAGCTCAGGCCTAGATAACTTCTCTGATTCCCCCTGGGAACAAAGTCAGAGTGTCTTAGTCGGTTTCACGCTGCTGTAAAGAATACCACGCCCTCGGCTGGGCGTGGTGGCTCACGCCTGTAATCCCAGCACTTAGAGATCACAAGGGTGGATCACTTGAGGTCAGGAGTTCAAGACCAGCCTGGCCTACGTGGTGAAACCCTGTGTCTATTAAAAATAGGAAAAAAATCAGGTGGGCGTGGTGTTGGGCACCAGTAACCCCGGCGACTCAGGAAGCTGAGGCAGGAGACTTGCTTGAACATGGGAGGCAGAGGTTGCAGTGAGCCGAGATCGCACCACTGCACTCCAGCCTGGGCGACAGAGCGAGACTCCGTCTCAAAAAAAAAAAAAAGAAAAAAAAAGAAAAGGAAAAGAGGTTTAATGGAGTCACAGTTCCCCATGGCTTGGGAGGCCTCAGGAAACTTACAATCATGGCAGAAGGGGAAGCAGGCACCTTCTTCAAAAGGCAGCAAGAGAGAGAAGAGAGCAGGGGAAACCTTATAAAACCATCAGATTGGCCGGGCGCGGTGGCTCAAGCCTGTAATCCCAGCACTTTGGGAGGCCGAGGCGGGCGGATCACAAGGTCAGGAGATCGAGACCACAGTGAAACCCCGTCTCTACTAAAAATACAAAAAAAAAATTAGCCGGGCGCGGTGGCGGGCTCCTGTAGTCCTAGCTACTCGGGAGGCTGAGGCAGGAGAATGGCGGGAACCCGGGAGGCGGAGCTTGCAGTGAGCCGAGATCGCGCCACTGCACTCCAGCCTGGGCAACAGCGTGAGACTCCGTCTCAAAAAAAAAAAAAAAAAAAAAAAAAAAAAAAAAAAAAAAAAACCATCAGATCTCATGAGAGCTCACTATCACGAGAACAGCATGGCGGAACCGACACCATGATCTCATCACCTCCCATCAGGTACCTCCCTTGACACGTGGAGATTACAATTTGAGATGAGATTTGGGTCGGGAGACAGCCCAGCCATATCACAGAGCGTTTGTACTCTTAATTTAAAAAAAAAATGTTTTTACTGTGATAAAAAATACAGACTGGGCATAGTGGTTCACATCTGTAATCCCAGCACTTTGGGAGGCTGAGGTGGTTGGATCACGTGAGGCCAGGAGTTCGAGACCAGCCTGACCAACATGGCAAAACCCCATCTCTACTAAAAACACAAAAATTAACTGGGCATGGTGGTAGGCGCCTGTAATCCCAGCTACTTAGGAGGCCGAGGCATGAGAATCACTTGAACCCGAGAGGCAGAGGTTGCAGTGAACCAAGATTGTACCACTGGACTCTAGCCTGGGCAACAGAGTGAGACTCTTTCTCAAAAAATATATATACAGCGGTGGCTCATGCCTGTAATCCCAGCTCTCTAGGAGGCCGAGGCAGGTGGATCACCTGAGAGATCAGCTTGACCAACATGGAGAAACCCTGTCTCTATTAAAAATACAAAATTAGCCGGGCGTGATGGCACATGCCTGTAATCCCAGCTACTCAGGAGGCTGAGGCAAGAGAATTGCTTGAACCCAGGAGGTGGAGGTTGCGGTGAGCTGAGATCGTGCCATTGCACTCCAGCCTGGGCAACAAGAGCAAAACTCCCTGTCAAAGAAAAAAAAAAAATTATATATACATATATATATGCACAGACATATCTATCTATAGATCTCTATATAAACATAAAGTCTGCTTTTTTCACCCTTTTTTTTTTTTTGAGACGGAGTCTTGCGCTGTCACCCAGGCTGGAGTGCAGTGGCCGGATCTCAGCTCACTGCAAGCTCCGCCTCCCGGGTTCATGCCATTCTCCTGCCTCAGCCTCCCGAGTAGCTGGGACTACAGGCGCCCGCCACCTCGCCCGGCTATTTTTTTGTATTTTTTAGTAGAGACGGGGTTTCACCGTGTTAGCCGGGATCGTCTCTCTATCTCCTGACCTCGTAATCCGCCCATCTCGGCCTCCCAAAGTGCTGGGATTACAGGCTTGAGCCACCGCGCCCGGCCTCACCCTTTTTAAGTATGCAGTTCAGTGGCATTAAATGCATTTAGCATGTGCTACAGCCAACACAACTGTCCACTTCCAGAACTTTTTTATTCTCAACCAAAACTCTATACCCATAAAATTCTCCCTCCCCAGCCCCTCCTTCAGCCCCTGGTAACCATGAGTCACTCTCCATCTCTGTGGATTTGCCTACCCCAGACTTTTCCTATAAACGGAATCAGATAATATGTGGCCTTTTGGCCGGGCGCGGTGGCTCAAGCCTGTCATCCCAGCACCTTGGGAGGCCGAGATGGGCGGATCACAAGGTCAGGAGATCGAGACCATCCTGGCTAACACGGTGAAACCCCATCTCTACTAAAAAATACAAAAAACTAGCCGGGCGAGGTGGCGGGCGCCTGTAGTCCCAGCTACTCGGGAGGCTGAGGCAGGAGAATGACGTGAACCCGAGAGGCGGAGCTTGCAGTGAGCTGAGATCAGGCCACTGCACTCCAGCCTGGGCGACAGAGCAAGACTCCGTCTCAAAAAAAAAAAAAAAAAAAAAATGTGGCCTTTTGTGTCTGGCTGAGTTCACTGGGTGTGATGTTTTCAGGGTTCATTTATGTTGTAGCCCGTGTCAGTGCTTTATTCATAGATAAAAAAGATGATTCCATTGTGTATATTCAACACGCTTTGTCCATCCATTCACCAGTTGATGGACCTTGGGTTTCCACCTTTCCACTGTTGTGAATCCTGTTGCTGTGAGGATTGGCAAACATGTATCTGTCAGTCACTGTTTTCAGTGCTTTGGGTCGATGCTCGGAGTAGAATTGCCGGATCATGCGGTAATTCTATGTTTAGAATTTAACTTTTTGAGGAACTGCCATACTGGCTTTTGTTTTGTTTTGTTTTGAGATAGAATCTCGCTTTGTCACCCAGGCTGGAGTGCAGTGGCACTTTCTCAGCTCACTGCAACCTCTGCCTCTGCAGTTCAAGTGATTCTCATGCCTCAGCTTCCCAAGTGTAGCTGGAATTACAGGTGTGCACCATCACACTTGTTTTTGTATTTTTTTTTTTTTTTTTTTTTATGAGACAGAGTTTCGCTCTTGTTGCCCAGGCTGGAGTGCAGTGGTGCAATCTCGGCTCACCACAACCTCTGCCTCCCAGGTTCAGGCGATTCTCCTGCCTCAGGCTCCTCAGTAGCTGAGATTACAGGCATGCACCACCACACCTGGCTACTGTTTTTGTATTTTTAATAGAGATGGATTTTTGCCATATTGGCCAGGCTGCTGTTGAACTCATGACCTCAAGTGATCTGCCTACCTGCGCTTCCCAAAGTGCTGGGATTACAGACATGAGCCACTGTGCCCAGCCCCATACTGGTTTTTGTATCAGCATGTACATTTTCCATTCCTACCAGTAGTATAAACTGTTCTAATTTCTCCACATCCTTGGCAACACTTATTTTTTTTTTTTTATTATGGCCTTCCTAGTATGTGTGAAGTGGTATCTCATTGCGGTTTCGGTATGCATTTCCCTAATGACCAGTGACGTTGAGCATCCATTCATGTGTTTATTGACCATTCGTATATCGATTTTGGGGGGAAATGTAAAATCTTTTTTTTTTTTTTTTTTTGAGACAGGGTCTCACTCTTGTTGCCCAGCCTGGGGTGCAGTGGTATAATCATAGCTCACTACAGCCTTGACCTCCCCAGGCTCAAGTGATCCTCCCACCTCAGCCTCCCAGGTAGCTGGTACTATAGACTCAGACCACCACACTTGGCTAGTTTTTTGGGTATTTTTTCTTCTCTTTCTTTTTGGTAGGTACAGGGTCTCACCATGTTGCCCAGGCTGGTCTCAAACTCCTGAGCTCAAGTGATCCACCTGCCTCTGGGCCTCCCAGAGTGTTGGGATTACAGATGTGAGCTACCACGCCCAACCAGATCTGTAATATTATTTATTTATTTATTTATTTATTTTAATTTTATTTTTTTGAGACTGAGTCTTGTTGCCCAGGCTGGAGTGCAATGCCACGATCTCAGCTCACCGCAACCTCCGCCTCCTGGGTTCAAGCAGCTGTCCCACCTCAGCCTCCTGAGTAACTGGGGTTACAGTCATGCACCACCACGCCCGGCTAATTTTTGTATTTTTAGTAGAGACGGGGTTTTGCCATGTCAGCCAGGCTGGTCTCAAACTCCTGACCTTGGGTGATCCACCTGCCTTGGCCTCCCAAAGTGCTGGGATGACAGGAGTGAGCCACCGTGCCCGGCCCAGGTCTGTAATTTGTTAATTAGAAAATAAAATCTTTACCTTGTGCTACCTCTCAAGTATACTCTTGTCTCTTTCAGAGGCCTTGAAGAACCAATGTACTGATGCGGGGATTAAGAAGGGTTCACTTTCCCCAGCACAAACCCCACAAGTCACTAGTCTTTCCTCATGGACGAGGTATGTACTTCTTCAACCAGCGGCTTCTTCCCACTTGGAGCAAAGAGAAGCCCTGTGGATGGAGGAGAAAGGGACTCCTCAAGCCTCCTGTGCAGGTAGGTGAGAATCAGGCAGATAGAAACCGCTGGGATGGCAGCGGCATCATGGGAAATATTGGTCAGAATTATCTTCACAAGGCCTGATTCTGTAAGGAGAATGCCAAGATCCCGTTCTCAGACACCTTGAGTTCACTTTCTGGCAGCTTTCTCCTTCTTTTTACTGCTTTGTATGACCTCTCTCTGGGTACAGAGAAAAGAATATCCCATTTTCTTGTTTTATTCATTTATCTTAAGACAGGGTCTCACTCTGTGGCCCAGGTTGGAGTGCAGTGGCATGATCATCTCTCACTGCATCCTCGCCTTCCTGGGCTCAAGTGATTCTCCTGCCTCAGCCTCCTGAGCAGCTGGGACTATAGGCACATGCCATCGCTCCCAGCTATTTTGTTTTTCTCAGAGATGGAGTCTCACTGTGTTTCCCAAGCTGCTCTTGAATTCTTGGCCTCAAGCGATCCTGCTTTCTCAGCCTCCCAGAGTGTGGGGAGTACAGGCATCAGCCACAACTCCTGGCCCCATTTTCTTCTATTCCCCCCCATTTTTTCTTGAAGCCATTCTGCCTATGTTTCTAGTTGTCTCTTCCCTCTTTGCTTCCTTGATAATTCTTTCTGTCTGCTAGATATATTCTCCCAGCTTTACAGAGTAATTTTTTTTTTGACACACAGTCTCGCTCTTTCACTCTTGTTGCCCAGGCTGGAGTGCAGTGGCGCAATCTCGGCTCACCGCAACCTCCGCCTCCCGGGTTCAAGCGATTCTCCCGCCTCGGCCTCCTGAGTACAGGCATGCGCCACCACGCCTGGCTAATTTTTGTATTTTTAGTAGAGACGGGGTTTCACCGTGTTGGTCAGGCTCGTCTCAAACTCCTGACCTCAGGTGATCCACCCGCTTCGGCCTCCCAAAGTGCTGGGATTGCAGGCGTGAGCCACCGCACCTGCAGAGTAATTTCTCTCTGCATTGATATTTCTCTGCCTTTTCCCGTCACTGTCGATCTTCTGCTGCTGCATCTCATCCTTAGGGGCCTTCCTTGCCACCCATCTCTCTTTTTCCCATCCTCCCCCCATGTTCAAAGCTGATATTTGAACATCAGTCCACACAGGCCTTGTAGATGTTGGAAGGACTTTTGTCCCACTCGTTTTCAAGCTGTTTCTTCTTCTAAAAAAATTGTTTCCACCTCAATTTATTGCAGATTGCATGACTGTACTAAGAAACCAAGACTCAACTTACAAGAAGGTGGCTTTGCAGGAGGAACCAGCCAGTGGTTTAAAGATGATAAAGCTTATCAGAGAAGACAGGGAATGGAAGCAATTAGAGGAGAGCCATGAAGACCCCCGGGGACTTTTGAGCCAAAAGGCATCCCTCCACGTAGTGGCCATGCCTCAGGAGAAGGCTGCTGCATGGCATGGATTTGGGGAAAATGGTAATCTGAGCCCAGCCCTTGTTTCATCACAGGGAAGCACTAGAGGGAATCACTTGTGTGGCAGTGAGTTAGATACTACAAGCTTGGCATCCGATTCCATCTTAAACCACCATCAGGTGGGATATGCCGATCGGAGACCCTGTGAAGGTAATGAATGCGGAAATGCCATCAGCCAGAACAGTCACTTTACTCCACACGGGGGGAAAATGTTTGTGTATTTGGAAAACGGGCAGTCATTGAACCACGGTATGGCCCTGACCGTCCACAACAAAATCAACACGGCAGAGAAACCCTTTGAGTGCCAGCAGTGCGGGAAGGTGTTCAACCGGAGGCATTCTTTGAGCGAACATCAAAGAATTCACACGGGAGAGAAACCCTACGAGTGTCAGGAGTGTGGGCGAGCCTTTACGCACAGCTCCACCCTCACGCGCCATCTGAGGACTCACACTGGAGAGAAGCCCTACGCGTGCGGCGCGTGCGGGAAAGCCTTCAACAGGATCTCGTCTCTGACTCAGCATCAGAGGATTCACACCGGGGAAAAGCCCTATAAATGTGAAGACTGCGGGAAATCCTTCTGCCAGAGTTCCTACCTGATCTTGCACAGGAGGACGCACACCGGAGAGAAGCCCTACGAATGCAGCGAATGTGGAAAGGCCTTTAGCGACCGCTCCTCCCTCAACCAGCACGAGCGGACTCACACGGGCGAGAACCCCTATGAATGTAAGCAGTGTGGGAGAGCTTTCAGCCAGAGGTCTTCCCTGGTGAGGCACGAGAGAACTCACACTGGAGAGAAACCCTACAGGTGTCAGGAATGCGGAAAAGCCTTCAGCCAGAGCTCGTCCCTTGTCACACATCAGAAAACTCACAGCAGCCAGAAAATCTACAAAATCATTGACTGTGGGAAAGCGTTCTACCAGAACAGACATCTTATTGGATGTTAGCGATTGCATGCTGCTTTGTGAACCCCTTTTTAGTACTCTGACACATACCTGTGGTTATACTTTGCCCTGGTGGGATGGATAATTTGAAAAGCAGTGGGGGCCGGGCGCGGTGGCTCAAGCCTGTAATCCCAGCACTTTGGGAGGCCGAGACGGGCGGATCACGAGGTCAGGAGATTGAGACCATCCTGGCTAACACGGTGAAACCCCGTCTCTACTAAAAAATACAAAAAACTAGCCGGGCGAGGTGGCGGGGGCCTGTAGTCCCAGCTACTCGGGAGGCTGAGGCAGGAGAATGGCGTGAACCCAGGAGGCGGAGCTTGCAGTGAGCTGAGATCCGGCCACTGCACTCCAGCCTGGGCGACAGAGCAAGACTCCGTCTCAAAAAAAAAAAAAAAAAAGAAAAGAAAAGCAGTGGGTTTATGTCACCTTCTCACCTTCTTGGAAGAAAGCTCTGAGAATGGGCCTTTTTGTGTTTTGTTGTTGCGTTTTTGAGATGGGATCTGCCACCCAGGCTGGAGTGCAGTGGCGTGGTCATACCTCACCGTAGCTTCAACTTCCTAGGCTCAAGTAATCCTCCCACCCCAGCCTTCCAGGTCGCTGGGACTACAGGCGTGCAACACCATGCCCAACAAATTTTTAAATTTATTATGGAGTTGGGGTCTTGCTACATTACCAAGACTGGTCTTTAATTCCCGGGGTCAAGCACTCCTCCTGTCTTGGCCTCCCAAAGTGCTGGGATTAGAAGCATGAGCCACTGTACCCAGGCTGACGGGGCCTTTTAATAGGAGGAGTTGCCATTGCAATATGCCAGTGAGCTCCAGACTTTCGGAAAAGATTGGTGGATGGGAGTGCTATCGTGGATGGGATCTTGCCAAGACCCATCACATGTTTAGTTGCTTAAACAAAAGGTATTCTGTTTCGTTTTTTTTTTTGAGACGGAGTGTCGCCCTTGTTGCCCAGGCTGGGGTGCAATGGCGCAATCTCGGCTCACCACAACCTCTGCCTCCCGGGTTGAAGCAATTCTGCTGCCTCAGCCTCCCAAATAGCTGTGATTACAGGCATAGACCACCACGCCCAGCTAATTTTGTACTTTTAGTAGTGATAGGGTTTCTCCACGTTCACCAGGCTGGTCTCGGACTCCCGACCTCAGGTGATCTGCCCAGCTCGGCCTCCCAAAGTGCTGGGATTACAGGCTTGAGCCACCGCGCCTGGCCAGGATAGTCTGTTTCTTAATTACTTCTGTGTCTTTCCTCTTTATTAAATTGTCCATTGATTTTATTTCAATATTCTTTTCTCGGTTTATTTGAGACGGGTTTTCACTCTGTTGCTGAGGCTGAAGTGCTGTGGTGTGATCATAGCTCCCTGCAGCCAGCTTTCATCTCCTGGACTCAAGCAATCCTCCCACTTCAGCCTCTCAAGTAGCTGGAACTACAGATGCGCACCACGACCACACCCAGCTAAATTTTTTTTTGGTATTTCATGTAGCAGTGGGCTTTCACCAGGTGGCCCAGGCTGATCTCGAACTCCTGAGCTCAAGAAGTGCGCCCACCTTGGCCTCCCAAAGTGCTGGGATTACGGGTGTGAGCCACCACGCTGGGATTGCAGGTGTGAGCCACAGTGCTCATGTTTATTTCAGCATTCTGTTTCAGTGTTTACATTGGTCACTTAGCTAGATCCGTCTATCTTGTGCACTACTGTGCTGATGCAGAGTATATGCTGACAGAAAGTGCTTTGGATGTGAAGTTTAAAAGATATAAGGGGCCGGGCGTGGTGGCTCAAGCCTGTAATCCCAGCACTTTGGGAGGCCGAGACGGGTGGATCACGAGGTCAGGAGATCGAGACCATCCTGGCTAACACGGTGAAACCCCGTCTCTACTAAAAAAAAAATACAAAAAAAAACTAGCGGGCGAGGTGGCGGCGCCTGTAGTCCCAGCTACTCGGGAGGCTGAGGCAGGAGAATGGCGTGAACCCGGGAGGCGGAGCTTACAGTGAGCCAAGATCCAGCCACTGCACTCCAGCCTGGGCGACAGAGTGAGACTCCGTCTCAAAAAAAAAAAAAAAAGGCCGGGCGCGGTGGCTCAAGCCTGTAATCCCAGCACTTTGGGAGGCCGAGGCGGGTGGATCACGAGGTCAGGAGATCGAGACCATCCCTGGCTAACATGGTGAAACCCTGTCTCTACTAAAAATACAAAAAACTAGCCGGGCGTGGTGGCGGGCGCCTGTAGTCCCAGCTACTCGGAGGCTGAGGCAGGAGAATGGCGTGAACCCGGGAGGCGGAGCTTGCAATGAGCCCAGATCGCGCCACTGCACTCCAGCCTGGGCGACAGAGCGAGACTCCGTCTCAAAAAAAAAAAAAAAAAAAAAAAAAGATATCACCTGGGTAGGCTTAGCTTAACGGGTTTACAACAGTGCCGGGTTTACAACAGTGCCTGTTTACAACAGGCAGGAGAATGGCATAAACCCAGGAGGCGGAGCTTGCAGTGAGCTGAGATCCGGCCACTGCACTCCAGCCTGGGCGATACAGCGAGACTCCGTCTCAAAAAAAAAAAAAAAAAAGATATAAGGGGTTCAAAATAGTACTAATCATTTGATCCATACACAAAAGGACAAAGGCTGGACAGAGATGTGAAGAATCATTTACGTGATTATTGGGGTGTTCTGATTATGTGTGATTTTGCATCTTTTTTTTTTTTTTTTTTTTTGAGACAGTTTCACTGTTGTTGCCCAGGCTGGAATACAATGGCGTGATCTCAGCTCACCGCAACCTCTGTCTCCCGGGTTCAAGCAATTCTTCTACCTCAGCCTCTCAAGTAGCTGGGATTACAGGCATGCACCACCACGTCCGGCTAAATTTTTGTATTTTAGTAGAGACGGGGTTTCTCCTGTTGGTCAGGCTGGTCTGGAACTCCCGACCTCAGGTGATCTACCTGCCTCGGCCTCCCAAAGTGCTGAGATTACAGGCGTGAGCCACCACTCCCTTCTAGTGATTTTATCTTTGGCCATTTCATTTTCTATTGCTATAATCATTTTGATAATGAATAAAAACCAAATAGCACCCAAAATTGTTAAGGATACGGAACCTCATTGATGAGTCAGGGTAGACTGTGGATAGCTACGTAGTAGGGACACAGTATAGTAGACTTTGGTACATAGAGGGCGGAATGACCTTTGGTGGCCTGGGAAAAGTCCCACTTGTGACTTATCCCTAGCAAAATCAAGACCAAGAGTGCCGATGTGCATTATGGTCATGAACATGTATTGGATGCTTACTGTATACCAAGCACCAGCCAAGTATTTCCACGTGATTTTCATTTAGCCCTCATGACCCCATGAGATAATCACTATTCACATTCCATTTTACAGAAGACAAAATTTGCTCCAGGTCACACAATTAGAAAGTAGTGGAATTGGCTGGGCAGGATTGCTCACGCCTGTCATCCCACCACTTTGGGAGGCTGAGGCGGGTGGATCACTTGAGATCAAGAGTTGGAGACCAGCCTGACCAACATGGTGAAACCCCATCTCTACCAAAAAGTACAAAAATTAGGGAGGCCAAGATGGGTGGATCACCTGAGGTCAGGAGTTTGAGACCAGCCTGACCAACATGGAGAAACCCCGTCACTACTAAAAAATACAAAGTTAGCCAGGCGTGGTGGCCCATGCCTGTAATCCCAGCTACTTGGGAGGCTGAGGCAGGAGAATCGCTTGAACCTGGGAGGTGGAGGTTGCTGTGAGCCGAGATAGCACCATTGCACTGCAGGTCTGGGCAACAAGAGCAAAATTCTGTTTCAAAAAAAAAAAAAAATTAGCTGGGCGTGGTGGTGCATGCCTCTAGGCCCAGCTATTCAGGAGGCTGTGGCATGAGAATAGCTTGAACCCAGGAGGTGGAGGTTGCCGTGAGCCGAGATGGCGCCATTGCGCTCCAGCTTGGGTGATGGTGAGACTTTATCGCAAAGAGAAAAAAAAAAAAGTGGTGGCCTCTGGATTTGGCCTTGAGCACCCTGTACAAAGCCAGCTCCTCATTTGCCAGGCCACCAAGCAGGGGAACTGTTCTCCACATTTTCTCTTGGTAAACTGGGTGTAGTGGCTCACAGCTGTAATCCCAGTATTTTGGGAGCCTGAGGTGGGAGGATCACTTGAGCCCAGGTGTTCAAAACCAGCCCGGGTAACATAGACCCTGTCTATGTATAAAATACAAACATTAGCCAGGCATGGTGGCTCACGCCTGTGATCCCAGCTACTCTGGGGGCTGAGGTGGGAGGACTGCTTGAGCCCAGGAGGCCAAGGCTGCAGTGAGCTGTGAGTGCACCACTGCACTGCAGCCTGACGGATAGAGCAAGACCCTGTCTCAAAACAAATGTACAAATTTCCTCTTTGGAGTCATCTAACTTTCCTGTGAATCTTCCCTTTTTCCTTGAGCTAATGAGGGAGGTTGCCCGTCAGATCTGCTTTCACCCAAATGGAACATGTTGCTTTTCCTTAGAGATCCTTGATCCACGGTTAGTCTAGACCCTGTTGGGTTGATGAGTAAGTTTCTTTAGGGGCTCTGAACAACTTTGAACTGGATGCAAAGCGTGTGCTGGTGCATTGATGTGTATTTTGGGGAAAGCATCTGTAGCTTTCAGCATATTCTTTTTTTTTTTTTGAGACGGAATCTCGCTCTGTCGCCCAGGCTGGAGTGCAGTGGCGCAGTCTCGGCTCACTGCAAGCTCCGCCTCCCGGGTTCACGCCATTCTCCTGCCTCAGCCTCCCGAGTAGCTGGGACTACAGGCACCCGCCACCATGCCCGGCTAATTTTTTAAATATTTTTAGTAGAGACGGGGTTTCACCGTGTTAGCCAGGATGGTCTCGATCTCCTGACCTCGTGATCTGCCCGCCTCGGCCTCCCAAAGTGCTGGGATGACAGGCGTGAGCTGCCACGCTTGACTCGGCATATTCTTGAGTTGACTTAGAGGTCTCCTGACTACACTGTTTTCAGTCTTGCTGTCTCCCTCCCGCATGAGATGGAGTCTCACTACCTTGCCCAGGCTGGAGTGCAGTGGCGAGATTCCAGCTCACTGCAACCTCTGCCTCCAGGTTCAAGCAATTCTCCTGCCTCAGCCTCCCGAGTAGCTGGGATTACAGGCATGCGCCACCATGCCCAGCTAATTTTTTTTTGTATTTTTGTTAAGAGACAGGGTTTCACCATGTTGGCCAGGATGGTCTCGAAGGGTCTGGAACTCCTGACCTCAGGTGATCCACCTGCTTCGGCCTCCCAAAGTGCTGGGATTAGAGCCACCATGCTGGGGCACACTATTTTTAACTGGAAGCTGCTTTCCTGTGTCAATCCTCTAAACATTAATTTTTATAAAATGTTTAAAACCTTTCTAGGAAAGATAAAAATGAATTTTTAAAATTCTGTTTCTAAATGAAATGTCAGTATCACTGTTTGAACAACCACTTAAGCTATGGAGTTTTCCAAAATGAGCAGCCATTAACTGTGTTTGATTTTCAGCCTCCATCTATTAAGTGTATTCAGTGTTTTCAGGTCTATCACAATTTTTTTTTTCCTTTTTTTAAAAAAACATTTAAGGCTGGGCATGGTAGCTCACATCTGTAATCCAAGCACTTTGCAAGTCCGAGGCAGGCGGATCACATGAGGTCGGGAGTTTGAGACCAGCCTGACCAACATGGAGCAACCCCATCTTTGCTAAAAATACAAAATTAGCTGAGCGTGATGGCGCGTGCCTGTAATCCCAGCTACTCGGGAGGCTGAGGCAGAAGACTCGCTTGAACCTGGGAGGCAGGCATTGCGGTGAGCTGAGATTGCGCCACTGCACTCCAGCCTGGGCAACAAGAGCGAAACTGCATCTCAAAAAAAAGAAAGAAATTAGCCGGGCGTGGCGGGGCGGGCCTGTAGTCCCACCTACTCGGGAGGCTGAGGCATGAGAATCACTTGAACCCTGGAGGTAGAGTTTGCAGTGAGCTTGGATCCTGCCATTGCACTCTAGCCTGGGTAACAGAGCAAGACTCTGTCTCAAAAAACCAAAAATTTTAAAAAAGCCACTTCCCTCCTAAGGTTCAATCAAATTCATTTAAACTTTTGCGTGTTTTTTTATATCAGTTAAAATAAGGATTCAATATCCTTAGAAATAGTCTTTTCTGTTTTAAATATAACATCTAAAAAATTGTAGTAAAATGCAAATAACAAAAATTTACAATCTTCATTTTTAAGTCTAAAGTTCAGTGGTGTTAAGATACATTCCTATTGTGCAATATCATATACTTTTTTTTTTTTTTTTTTGAGACGGAGTCTTGCTCTGTCCCCCAGGCTGGAGTGCAGTGGCATGATCTCGTCTCACTGCAACCTCCGCCTCCCCAGGTTCAAGCGACTTTCTTGCCTCAGCTTCCCTAGCTGGGATTACAGGTGCGTGCCACCACGCCCGGATAATTTTTGTATTTTTCGAAGAGACTGGGTTTTGCCATGTTAGCCAGGCTGGTCTCGAACTCCTGACCTCAGGTGATCCGCCTGCCTCTGCCTTCCAAAGTGCTGGGATTACAGGTGTGAGCCACCGCGCCCGGCCAGCCTTTTAATCTTCCAAATTGGGGATGCACTTAAATGATCTGAAAAAATTTTCCTTACAGTTTAAAATATGAACTTGAGAGTTTTTTTTGTTTTGTTTTGTTTTGTTTTAAATATAGAGTCTCACTCTGTCGCCCAGGCTAGAGTGCAGTGGGGCGATCTCGGCTCACTGCAACTTCTGCCTCTCGGGTTCAAGCAATCCTCCTGCCCCAGCTTCCCCAGTAGCTGGGATTACAGGCGCCCGGCACCACACCGGGCTGATTTTTGTATTTTCAGTAGAGACCGGGTTTCACTATGTTGGCCACGATGGTCTCGAACTCCTGAGTTCAGATGATCCGCCCACCACGGTCTCCCAAACTGCTGGGATTGATTACAGGCGTGAGCGACTGCGCCCGGCTACACTTGAGGGTTTTAATGAACATCTTCTGGTTGATTTGAGCAAAGTTCCTGACCCCGCCAGGCTTCGGATTCGGCCTCCCCCAGGCCGGGTCTCCGCATCCTCAGCGCCCCCGGGAGAGGCCTCCACGGCGGCCGCGCCCACGCTGGACAGCGCGATGACGTCACGCATGCGGACCCCGCCCCCACGTAGGCCTCAGCCCTACAGACCCCGCGCCAAGCCCCCGCTCGCCCTGCGAGGCCCAGGCCGGCCGCTGGTCTCCACATCCTGGCCAGACAAGGGGACGCTCCGTGGAGAAACTGAGGCTGGAGTTACCACGCCCGTCCCAGGGGAGGACGCGGGCGGGGCGCCCGAGCTGCCGGGAGAGGGCGGGTCTGCCTCAGGCTGGAACCAGTTTGCCCAGAAGCCAATGTCCCCGCCGGGCGGGACAGCCACGCGTGTTCGCGTCGCTCCCGTCACTCAGGTGGCAGGGGTGGGTCCTAGGGAACTAGCCAATCAGGATGGGCAGGGGCGGGGCCGAGACGACTATCCAATCAGGTTCGCCCAATCGGAATCCGGGACCTTCCCAATTACAGCGCCAGGGGAGGGACCGGGGAGTTCTCCAATCAGAGTCGCTGACGTTGGCAGCACTGTCCAATCAGAGGCGCGGCTCCCCAAGCTCTGTCCAATCAGGCCCCTGGGACGGGACGTCTCCGTCCTCCTAGCCGTGAGTGTCCCGCCTGCCCCTAGCGGTCCCCGGCGTCCCTGTTTCTGTCTTGCTCACCTGCGCAGGTAGCGGAGAAATCGCCCCGGGACATGGTGAGTGCGGCGCGGGAGACTATCCCGGTGCGGGGCGGCAGGAAGCGGCGGCCGCCTGAGACCGCGGCTGGGATGAGCTGAGGGACGCGCGGGGCGTCCCCGGCGAGGGCGGCGCAGGACGAGCGCCTGGGCCCCGGGGGTCCCGCCTGGCCCCGCCTCCCGCGGTGAGGCCGCGGCTAGGGCGCACCAAGCCTCGGATCCCCGCCCGCCTCTGGCCCCGAGGCTGCAGAGCGGGGAACGGCGCCCGGAGCCCGACCCCCTCCCCGTCGTCCCGGGGCTTCCGCGTCCCTGCGCTCCCGACCCCCACGCCCCGCCCGGGGCCGCGGCGCCTCTGAGCGTTTGGCTGCGGCTTCGGGACGCCCGGGTCGCGGGAGGCAGAGTCGCCCGAGACCCCGCGGTGCGGTCCTTGGCTCCCCCGGGACCCGCCCTGGGGCCTACGCCGCGAGGCCTCCTACGCCGCGGGGCCTCCTGGGGTGCGGGTCCCTGGTCGGTGCCGCCTCCGCCCGCGCTCCCGCGGCTCAGCTCCTGGGAGACCCCGCGCCCCCGGCTGCGGTCTCTGGGGGACCCCGGGCTCCTCCCGGGACAGCCCAGGAGCGGTGGGGACCTCAACGGAGCCGCCGGGGGCGGGCTGGGGGCGTCCCTGGAGCCCCAACTTGCAAAGGCAGCCCCTGGGGCCTGGGGCGCGCGAGGTTTCCTCCCCTGAGTCCCAGTTTTCCTTCTTGGGGACTTCTTGTCCCCTCTGACCCCAAGATGCCTGGGGTAGGTAAGGGGGAACAAAACAAGGGTTCCTGGTCGTCCCTGGGTTCTCACACACAAGGAAGAGTAACTGAAGTGACTAGAGAAACAAGGGAGAGCGAGGACCCCAAAGCAAACGCCGCAGACCCACAGCGGGGACGCCCGGGAGGCTGGTGCATTAGTGTCCTCGGACTGCTGTAGCAACTGACTGCAGATGAGGGGGCTAAAACCACGGAAATATATTCTTTCACGGTTCCCTGGAAACTGTGGATTTCAGGAAGTTTCTCAGATCAGTTTTGAGTACTAACAATGGGATTCCTTGCCGAGGGAACACCTGAATTGGGGGTGGGAGGGCGTCCCTCGTGGTAGCCTGGCCAGACTTGACCCCTCCCTGGGTTTGTCACTGTGGAAAGGTTTTCACTTTTTCGAATCTCAGTTTTTAGTAAGTGAAACGTACATTTAATTAATAGAAGTTGCAAGATAAAATATTTCCAGGCCGGGCGCGGTGACTCACGCCTGTAATCCCAGCACTTTGGGAGGCCGAGGTGAGCAGATTAGTTGAGATCAGGAGTTGGGGACCAGCCTGGCCAACATGGAGAAACCCTATCTCTACTAGAAATACAAAAATAAACTGGGCGTGGTGGCGGGCGCCTGTAGTCTCAGCTACTCGGGAGGCTGGGTCAGGAGAATGGCGTGAACCCGGGAGGTGGAGCTTGCAGTGAGCCGAAAACGCTCCATTGCACTCCAGCCTGGGCGGCAGAGCGTGACTCCGTCTCAAAAAATGATAATAATAATAATTCCAACAGGGTGAGTTTCAGGAAAAAAATTAAAATGTTCGTCTTACATTCCATTTGTTAAACATTCCCTGAAGTGTGTGTAGTAAGTTTCTCAGATCTGTTACTTTCTTTTTTCTTTTTTTTTTTTTTTGAGACGGAGTCTCGCTCTGTCGCCCAGGCTGGAGTGCAGTGGCCAGATCTCAGCTCACTGCAAGCTCCGCCTCCCGGGTTTACGCCATTCTCCTGCCTCAGCCTCCCGAGTAGCTGGGACTATAGGCGCCCGCCACCTCGCCCGGCTAGTTTTTTGTATTTTTTACCAGAGACGGGGTTTCACCATGTTAGCCAGGATGGTCTCGATCTCCTGACCTCGTGATCTACCCGTCTCGGCCTCCCAAAGTGCTGGGATTACAGGCTTGAGCCACCGTGCCCGGCCCCTACTTTCTTTTTTCTTTTATTACTATTATTTTTTTGAGAGCTCTGTTGCCCATGCTGGAGTGCAGTGTTGGCGATCACAGCTCACTGCAGCCTCCACCTCCTGGGCTCAAGCAATCTTCCTGCCTCAGCCTCCTGAACACAGGGACTCCAGGTGTGTACCACCATGCCTGCCTAAGTTTTTGTATTTTTTTGTTTTTAGGGATGGGGGCTCACTTTGTTGCCCAGGCTGGTCTCAAACTCCTGAGCTCAGGTGATTCTCCTACCTCCACCAGCCTTGTTCTTTTCTTTTGAATGACAACAAATAGGATTCCAGGGCCTAGACTTCAAAATGTTACTGGGGAGAAGAATCTCAGAGAAATAGAGAAAATCTCCTTTTCACCATAGGTGCAGAAAAATGAATACATTGCCATGAAACATGTTGCAGATAAATTATAAAAATTTACCAAAATGTCAGTTATTCTCCTTGACATGGTAGAGAATTTTTGACAGTGGATGATTCTGTTCTGCTTCCAATACTGCAGTACCCTTTCCTTAATTCTATAATACATTTTTTGTGTTCCTGAAATAGGTAGAATACAAGAGATTTTTCTTGTTTAGATGACGATTTGTCCTGGCTCCATATATTCAAGTGTTCATCATCTGTAATGCTGGCCCTGGCACTGATGAGATTTCCCCAAACACAGGGGCTGCCTCAGGGCTGTGTTCCTTTACTTTGTTTTTGTTTTGTTTTGTTTTGAGACAGGGTCTCGCTCTATTGCCCAGGCTGGAGTGCAGTGGTGCTGTCTCAGCTCACTGCAATCTCTGCCTCCTGGGTTCAAACGATTCTCCTGCCTCAGCCTCTCAGGTAGCTGGGGCTACAGGCACCTGCCACCAGGCCTGCCTAATTTTTCTTCCTTTTCTTTTCTTTTTTTCCTTTCTCTCTCTTTCTTTCCTCTCTCTGTCTCTCTTTTTTTTTTTTTTAGAGGGAGTTTCGCCCTTTTCTCCCAGGCTGGAGTGCAATGGCAGGAACTTGGCTCACTGCAACCTCTGCCTCCTGGGTTCAAGCAATTCTCCTGCCTCAGCCTCCCGAGTAGCTGGGATTATAGGCGTCTGCCACCATGCCCGGCTAATTTTTGTGTTTTTAGTAGAGACAAGGTTTCACTATATTGGCCAGGCTAGTCTCAAACTCCTGACCTGGTGATTCGCCCACCTCAGCCTCCCAAAGTGCTGGGATTACAGGCGGGAACCACTGCGCCTGGCCATCTTTATGTATTTCTAGTAGATACAGGGTTTCGCCATATAGGCCAGGCTGGTCTCGAACTCCTGACCTCAGGTGGTCTGCCCACCTCAGCCTTCCAGAGTGCTGGGATTATAGGTGTGAACCACCATGCCCCCAACCAGAGTGTTTTAAAATTGGCAGCTGGTCACAGAGGTACCCTGTGCCTGGCTGTGCCAAGATTTCAGACACCCAGGAAGAAAGCAGATTTTTAGGGTAAACACATTGTTGCGTAAACAGTTTCAGCACAGTAAACAACTCCTCTATCTGGAGGATAACCCTCCCCAAATCCTGGCTCCCTTAGGCCAGCCAGGGGCCAGCTTTGCAGGCAGCACTTTCTAAGGTTAGGGGCCCTCAGGTCTTTGGGTTGGCACTTCCTGCAGTCCACGCCCTAGGCCACTGGACAGAGGTCTTTTACCACAGAATTATGGGAGGACCCTATGAAGTAGGATGAGACCACACTGCAGTATTGATTTCACTTGTGCTCTTTAGGGCTCCTGGACTTAGCCAGTTAAGGTAAATTCCATTGGCTGCATTGGCTGCAATGGAATTATTATTATTATTATTATTATTTTGAGACGGAGTCTCTCTCTGTCACCCAGGTTGGAGAGGAGTGGCGCGATCTCGGCTCACAGCACACTCCGCCTCCCAGGTCCACGCCATTCTCCTGCCTCAGCCTTCCGAGTAGCTGGGACTACAGGCGCCCACCACCACGCCCGGCTAATTTTTTGTATTTTTAGTAGAGGCGGGGTTTCACCATGTTAGCCAGGATGGTCTCCATCTCCTGACCTCGTGATTGCCCGCCTCGGCCTCCCAAAGTGCTGGGATTACAGGCGTGAGCCACCGCGCCCGGCCAGAATTACTTTTTTAAGTTCCATTTTTATTTCAGATTCATGGGGCACATGTGCAGGTTACAAGGGAATATTATATGATGCTGAGGTTTGGGCTTCCATTGAGCTTGTCACCCAGATAGTGGACATCGTAGCCATGAGGAAGTTTGTCAGCCATTTCCCCCTTGTCCCTCCATTTGGAATCCCCAGCGTCTATTGTTTCCAGTTTTATGTCCACGTGTACCCAAGTTTGACTTCCCACTTACAAGAACGAACATGTCATATTTGGTTTTCTGTTTCTGCATCAGTTTGCTGACGATAATGGCCTCCAGCTGCATCCATGTTGCTGCAAAGGTCACGATTTCATTCTTTTTTGTGGCTGTGTCGTATTCCATGGTGTAGATGGAGCACATTTTCTTCAGTCCGCTGTCTGTGGTCACTAGGTTGACTCCATACCTTTGCTGCTGTGAAGCTGCTGCAGTGAACACACAGGTGATGTGTTTCTTGGTGGAATGGTGTCTTTTCCTTTGGGTAGACACCCAGTAGTGGGACTGCTGGACTGAATGGTAGTTCTGTTTTTAGTTCTCTGAGAAATCTCCACACTGTTTTTCTTAGAGGTTGTACTAATTTACATTCCCACCAACTATCCCGGCCCGCGGGATAGTCAGTGTAGGCCCTGGAGGAGGGAGTGGGAATTTGGGGAACAAGAGACACGAGAAATGGAGACAACACAGTGCTCTGATCAAGTCTCGTTTAATGGCGGTAATGCACTGCCTTATATACACTTGGAAGGGAAGGGGTTGGGCTAAGGCGGAAATGATCTCATTGCCGAGGGCGTGGCCAGGTTAGTTTCGGTTTCTCCGGTCGGAGGTCATGTTGCGCTTGCGCTATTAAGTAACAATTTTCCCAGGCGCGGGAAAAGTGAGTGAAGAAGAAGCAGGAAGAGCGCCATCTTTAATGGGGTATTAGTACAGGGGAAAAAAGGCAAAGATAGGGAGAAGGTGTGGGGTGGAAATGAACACAGCTCAGGCGTTTAATCCTTAATTATTATTCGCTATGGCCGGGGCGTGCAGCTCCGGACAACCAACCACGTATAAGCATTCCCTTTAACAGCCTTGCCAACATCTGTTTTTTAACTTTTTAATAACAGCCCTTCTGACTGGCGTGAGATGGTATCTTATCGTGCTTTTTATTTGCGTTTCTCTGATGATTAGTGGTGTTGAGCTTTTGTTCATATGTTTGGACCACAGAGGTCTCAGAAAACCAGGTGGCTTATGAAGTTTCTGTATTATTCTCTTCCCGCCCCCATTACTATTTGTTACTGGAGAGAGGCACCAGTTCCTGCACAGCGTAGCTCTGGCCAGTAAGTCGAACTTAGACCTGAGTGTCTTCCAGGGGACAAGGCAGTGCCCTGAGTGCCAGGGTAAGTACAAAATAAGTCCCCCCAAAGGGGACAGGGGTCAGTCCCCTTGGAAGCACATTGTTTGCAATGGTTGGGACACCCCAAGCAGGACTTGACACCGGTCAGGCAGTCGGGTTAGCAGGGCCCCCAGCGTGACCTCCCACCACGGGCCTCCTGTCCTAGGGTTCTCTGTAAACAGAATCACTCAGTGTAGTCCTCAGTTTCAGAGGCTCTGCCCGAAGCATCAGTTTCAAGCAGTTGTGCGTGTCTGTGATACCAGTTCATTCACCTCTCCAGTATGGACGACACCCGGAGGTGTCCTTTGTGGAAAGTTCAGGAACTGTGGCCACTTGCTGCTGTCTCAGGACTGTGGGGTGTGATCGGAGGCTTAGCAGCCAACCTGAATCCAGGGCACTCACAGCCGCGTGCGACGTTTGCTTCAGGAAGAGGGAACGTTTCGGTCACGGCTCCGAAAAGAGCAGCTGGATTTCAGACAGTGCCATCCAGGGTCAAGCGAGTCCTTCAGTGTGGGCAGCTGCGAGTGCGCCAGACAGACCAGCCAGCACCCCTGATGTTTTTCGTAGTTCACTGCCTTACCCGGGGGTGTGGAGCTCTGCAGTTGCACTGTTTCCTGAATTAGAGGCGTGTTCATTGAGCCTAGCCCTGCTGTCAGGTCAGCACAGTGAAGGCTGAGGTAGCAGTGGACATAGTGAGGATGAATTAGAGTGGGCAGTGTTAGGTTTTAGCTTAGAGTCAAGTCCAGGCCGCTGGGCTCTGAGTTCAGAATTCTGTAAAACACTGAGGCTTTTCTTCTGCAGCAGTACAGCCTGGGTATTGCTGGGTTGGACAGCGGTGTGCCAAGATCAAGTTGCAAGAGTTTCCTAAGCCCTTTTGGTCTCCTGAGTCTTAACGTCCAAATTGATTCAGCTAAAAATATGCACATCTGGCTTGAAAACCATCAACTCTTAAGGTCGTCAGAAATAGGTTTTCATAAAAGCACATTAACAAACTAAAAACTACTACTTAAGATTCCAAAAGTACATCCCCACTTAGAGATTGCCTCTCTCTTCATTTGTTTCCCTTTTCTCTGAACCTCCAATAGGAAAAATGATAGTAAAAATCAGTTGTGGACCAGATGCGGTGCCTCACGCCTGTAATCCCAGCACTTTGGGAGGCCGAGGCAGGCGGATCACAAGGTCAGGAGATTGAGACCATCCTGGGTAACACGGTGAAACCCCGTCGCTACTAAAAAAAATACAAAAAAACTAGCCGGGCGTGGTGGCAGGCACCTGTAGTCCCAGCTACTTGGGAGGCTGAGGCAGGAGAATGGCATAAACTCGGGAGGCAGAGCCTGCAGTGACCCGAAATTGCGCCACTGCACTCCAGCCTGGGCGACAGAGCAAGACTACGTCTCAAAAAAAAAAAAAAAAAAAAAAAAAAAAAAAAAATTCAGTGGTGGAGACCTGATCTTATTTCTAATACTTAGAGTTTAAATTCCAGTCCATGCACCAGGGGCAAAAAGCAAGGATGTTGTGTCCGTCATTTAAAAAAACAAACAAAAACTGATTGAGATGATCCCTGTAGTGTTTTTAAAATGACAAAGACTTTTTTTTTTTTTTTTGCCATTTTCTCTCATTTTTATCACACATGCCGATGCAGTAGTATTCCTCATCTCTTGGAGCTTCTGGTAGCCCCAGGTGTTCCTTTGCTTGTGGCACCATAATTCCAGTCTCTCCTTCCATCTTCACATGGCCACCTTCCGTGTGTGTTTCTGTCTTCATGTGGCATTTTCCTCTTAGAAAGACACCAGGGCCCATTGGATTAGTTGGTGTCATTTTAATTGATGACATCTGCAAGGACCCTATTTACAGATAAGGTTATAGTCACAGCTACCAGGAATTAGGACGTGGACATATCTTTCTGGGGACCACTTCACAACAAACCGCTGGCAGTTCAGCATTTACAGGGATGGCATTCTGCTAGCAGGAAAGACCATGGCTGGTCAGGAGGTAAACCAGGGGGAAGCAGGGAACACTCCAGCCTTTTTTTTAACCAGCAGCAGGTTTTTAAAAAAGCCTGGAGTGGGCCGGGCGCGGTGGCTCAAGCCTGTAATCCCAGCACTTTGGGAGGCCGAGGCAGGTGGATCACGAGGTCAGGAGATCGAGACTATCCTGGCTAACACGGTGAAACCCCGTCTCTACTAAAAATACAAAAAACTAGCCGGGCGTGGTGGCGGGCGCCTGTAGTCTCAGCTACTCGGGAGGCTGAGGCGGGAGAATGGCATGAACCCGGGAGGCAGAGCTTGCAGTGAGCCGAGATCACGCCACTGCACTCCAGCCTGGGAGACACAGCGAGACTCCGTCTCAAAAAAAAAAAAAAAAAAAAAAAAAAAAAAAAAAAGCCTGGAGTGGCCGGGCACGGTGGCTCACGCCTGTAATCCCAGCACTTTGGGAGGCCGAGGTGGGCGGATCACGAGGTCAGGAGATCGAGACCATCCTGGCTAACACCGTGAAACCCTGTCTCTACTAAAAATACAAAAAATTAGCCGGGTGTGGTGGCGGGCACCTGTAGTCCCAGCCACTCGGGAGGCTGAGGCAGGAGAATGGCATGAACCTGGGAAGTGGAGCTTGCAGTGAGCCAAGATCGTGCCACTGCCCTCCAGCCTGGGCAACAGAGCAAAACTCCGTCTCAGAAAAAAAAAAAAAAAAAAGCTTGGAGTGTCCCCTGCTTCCCCAGAGTTTACCTAAAATTGCGTTCCAGCCTTGGGAATTGACTTAACTTTCTTTCCCTCCCAATGCAGCACAAACTTTTACCATTTTCCTCACCCAAAGCTTACCTTTCAGAACATGGGGGCCCTTTCTCCTATCCGGAGGAGAGAACAAAAACCAAAGGCTGTTCTTTGTTTTCTTGTCTCACAGCCTGCATGGCCCAGAGCAGCCAGGACATCCAGCCCACCCCACTGGAGCTGGGTCTGTCATTTCTCCTTCCATCAACCGTTAACTCTGGTAGCAGACAGCTCAGCTGTTGTTTCATAGGCTCCATACGCCACGCAGGCACCAGAGGCTTACCATCCCTTACCCCTTCATCCGTCCTTTTCCCAAACAGTGCTTTTGCCATATTTCAGTGAGTCAGGCTCATTCTAGCAAATCCCACCTCCGATGCCAACGGTGTCAGCATCCCCAGGACCACCCCGCACCCTGCTGGTAGGATTCACAGGGCTCCACGTACAGTCATACTGATGACTATGATTTGATACAACAAAAGGACACGCAGCAAAATCAGCACTGGGAAAAGGCACATGGGGAGACGTGCAAAAGAAACCCAATGAAGCTTTTCAGAGTCCTTTCCCAGTGGATGCAGAACGCACCTCATTCCCCCAGCAATGAGTCGTGACAACACCTGTGAAATGTCCACCAAAGAAGCTCATTGGAGGCCGGGCGCGGTGGCTCACGCCTGTAATCCCAGCACTTTGGGAGGCCGAGGCGGGCGGATCACAAGGTCAGGAGATCGAGACCATCCTGGCTAACACGGTGAAACCCCGTCTCTACTAAAAATGCAAAAAATTAGCCGGGCGAGGCGGCGGGCGCCTGTAGTCCCAGCTACTCGGGAGGCTGAGGCAGGAGAATGGCGTGAACCCGGGAGGTGGAGCTTTCAGTGAGCCGAGATCGCGCCATTGCACTCCAGCCTGGGCGACTAAGCGAGACTCTGTCTCAAAAAAAAAAAAAGAAGCTCATTGGAGACTCGGTGCCCAGGAGTTTTTTTAGATGAAGTCTTACTCTGTTGCCCAGGCTGGAGTGCAGTGGCACAATCTTGACTCACTGCAACCTCCACCTCCCGGGTTGGAGCTGTTCTCATGCCTCAACCTCCCAAATAGCTGGGATTACAGGCACGGGCCACCACGCCTGGCTAATTTTGTATTTTTAGTAGAGACGGGGTTTCACCATGTTGGCTAGGCTTGTCTCAAACTCCTGACCTCAAGTGATCCCTGCCTCAGCCTCCCAAAGTGCTGGGGTGACAGGTGGGAGCCACTGCGTCTGGCCAGTGTCCAGGACTTTTACTGCTGGCTCTTCACATAGGCATCCCCTGCCTGGTGTGTACACAGATTCCATTTCCAGAAGGAAAGCAGTTGTCCAGCATTAACAGTGGTGTTTGCACCATGAGTAATCTGAATTAGGGTGGTGCGAACCTTCCCAAAACCCAGGTTCCTGGACACCAGCTAAGGGCAACATTGCCGGAAAGCCTTCCTAAAGATAAAGTCTAAAGCCCGCAATGTTAACTTCTTTCTGCATAATGGGAACTTTATTATTAAAATACACTGCAAATACTGTACTGTGGGCAATTAAGGCTGACCCAGGGAGCTCACATTATCCTGTGCCAGTATGAGGGTCCTGTAGGTACTCTGCTGCTCTGTGAATAGGAATGTTCTAGCATCAGAATTGCTGCGTGACAGTCTTTTGTCTCCTGCTGATAGATGGTAAGTAAGGAGTTGATCTTTCTCAGAAAGCAGGTTTGAAGGAACTGGGCATCTTGGGGTTTCCATGCACCTGTGCCCAATATGCAATATGGAAATGAGAAATTGAAAGTGCAGCCTCTAGAGTGATACGTGAGGAATCACTTCCTCCTGGAATTTTTTATTTTTCTTTTTATTTTTTTTTCCTCCTGGAATTTTTGAGACACAGAATTTTCTAGGAAGGCACTATTGAGTCCTTTATGTCTTTTATAACCATGGAAAATTTGTAATCAAATGGTTTGGACTTCAGTTAACTCCTTTGCAAAGTGGGACTCTTAAACTTAAGGGTAGCAAGAATACTTTTTTTTTTTTTTTTTTTTTTTTTGGAGACTGAGTTCTGCTCTATCACCCAGGCTGGAGTACAGTGGCATGATCTCAGCACACTGCAACCTCTGCCTCCCGGGTTCAAGCAATTCTTGTGCCTCAGCCTCCCAAGTAGCTGGGACTACAGTCATGCACCACCATGCCCTGCTAATTTTTTTTTTTTTTAATTTTTAGTAGAGATGGGGTTTCACCATGTTGGCCAGGCTGGTTTTGAACCCTGACGTCAAATGATCTGCCCGCCCTGGCCTCCCAAAGTACTAGGATTACAGGCGTGAGCCATCACACCCAGCCCAAGAATACTTTTTTTGGCTCTGGTAAAAAGAACTGTTTGGACGTTGTGTGCACCTCACTCTGTGCATACTTATTGAGTGAGTGTGCCTGTGTGTATGAGAGAGAGAGCGTGCGAGAGAGACAGAACCCAGAATTAATTGTTGGGCTTCCGTCACTGAGGCTCCAAGTATAGGGAATGTGGGGAGGTCCTCGTTCTCATGTCTTTTTCATTTTTCCTAAGGTCTAATTTCTCAATAACTTCTAGTTTCCAAGTTAAAATTAATACTTCTCAAAAGAATGTTTTCATTCAGCCAGTTGGACCTGGAGTTCTTTAAGACGCTATGGCTACCTGGCCTTTGTTGCCACTTGGGTCCTCTCAGGCCCCTTGGCCTGATGTTTGGTGAAGGAAGCAGAAGAGAATGTTCCCAGTCCTTCCGTGTTTTTATCCCATAAACCTTCATTCAGTTTTGACCCTGTGCTTTGTGTGGTGCAGAATGATGATGTGTGCAGCAGGGGAGGAGCTGAAACGGTTTGTGTGACAAGGGACTGATGGTCTTAAAATACAAGTATTTGTTTCATTTATATAGCATTTGTTTGATACCTCCAATGTGGTCTGAATGCTTTTGATAGAGAGTAATGTCTTCAGTTGGTCACAGTAAAAGTATAGAGAGAAATTCAGTGTGTTAGTGGTCCTTTGAAATCTATGAGGAAGTGAGTGTAGAGTAGACAAAAGGAAGAGGGGTGACAACTGAGTCACAGGGTAGATGTCGGGGACCACAGAATCTTTTTTGAACTGCATACGATATAAGTACAACGCTCCTGGGCTCTCGGTCTCATAAATATGTTGAATGTTTTAGGACTCAGTGGTCTTTGAGGATGTGGCTGTGGACTTCACCCTGGAGGAGTGGGCTTTGCTGGATTCTGCTCAGAGGGACCTGTACAGAGATGTGATGCTGGAGACCTTCCGGAACCTGGCCTCAGTAGGTAAGGATGACATCATTCCTTCCTTCACGTAGTTACTTAGAGAACAAGTATTTCTTACACATCAGACCTGTTCCAAGGCTTAGAATGTGGAAAGGGAATAAATTGGTAAATAAGACATAGTCACAGCTGTCATAGAGCTAGAATGTAATGGTTTTCCATGAGAATGAGAATCGGTATTTCAGCTTTTTCATTTTGTAAGGAAAGCTCCCTTCATGTCGTCATTATGGATATAGCTTTGAGAGGCCTAGTGAAGTTTGTTTTTGCAAGCCAGTGAAAATTTGATTTTTTTTGTTTGTTTGTTGTTGTTTTTGAGATGGAGTCTCGCTCTATCACCCAGGCTGGAGTGCAGTGGTGCAATCTCAACTCACTGCAACCTCTGCCTCCCGGGTTCAAGCAGTTATCTGCCTCAGCCACCTAAGTAGCTGGGATTACAGGCGAGCGCCACCATGCCCAGCCAATTTTTGTATTTTTAGTAGCGACGGGGTTTCACTATGTCAGCCAGGCTGGTCTTGAACTCCTGACCTCGTGATCTGCCTGCCTTGGCCTCCCAAAGTGCTGGGATTACAGGTGTGAACCACCGCATCTGGCTGTGATTATTTTTTTAAAATAATTTTTCTATGCTTACCAATACTATGTTTATTGAGTTGCTTACCATTTTGACCATTTTGTGTTTGATGAAGTCCTGAGATACCTAAACTCCTCAGTGTCATTTTCAGCTAACAAGTGCCTTCTTATGATTTGTTGACTTTTTGATTTCAGATGATGAAACTCAATTTAAGGCCAGTGGGTCAGTTTCTCAGCAGGATATTTACGGAGAAAAAATACCCAAGGAATCTAAAATAGCTGCGTTCACCAGAAATGTTTCCTGGGCCTCTGTTTTAGGAAAAATTTGGGACAGTCTTAGCATTGAAGATCAGCCCACAAAGCAGGGGAGAAATCTCAGGTGAGTTGCACTCACAAGGGAACACAGTATTTCAGGAGAGAATCTTAGTCTGTCATTAAACTTTAAAAAAGCAAGTCAACAGAAAACTCATACAAGCCTAGCTCCAAATTTGTTTAATCCACAGAATTTTTACAAAAAATATTTCTTTAAATGTGACATAGACAGCAAGTGACATTAGAAACATAATTCAGATGGAAACCATTATCAAGAAACCCTGGGCCAGGCATGGTGGCTCACGCCTATATTCCTAGCACTTTGGGAGACTGAGGTGGGCAGATCACTTGAGGCCAGGAGTTTGAGACCAGCCTGGCGAACGTGGTGAAACCCTGTCTCTACAAAAAATACAAAAATTAGCAGGGCATGGTGCTGCAGGCCTATAATCCCAGCTGTTTGGGAGGCTGAGGCAGAATTGCATGAACCCAGGAGGCAGAGGTTGCAGTGAGTTGAGACTGTGCCACTGCACTCCAGCCTGGGTAACAGAGTGAGACTCTGTCTCAAGAAAAGAAAAGAAAAGAAACCCTATACATAAGAAACACCGTTTTGGCCGGGCACGGTGGCTCAAGCCTGTAATCCCAGCACTTTGGGAGGCCGAGGCAGGTGGATCACGAGGTCAGGAGATCGAGACCATCCTGGCTAACATGATGAAACCCCGTCTCTACTAAAAATACAAAAAACTAGCCGGGCGTGGTGGCGGGCGCCTGTAGTCCCAGCTACTCGGAGGCTGAGGCGGGAGAATGGCGTGAACCCGGGAGGTGGAGCTTGCAGTGAGCCGATATCGTGCCACTGCACTCCAACCTGGGCGACAGAGTGAGACTCCGTCTCAAAAAAAAAAAAAAAAAAAAAAAAGAAACACCGTTTTAATAATGGCAGTGGTCAGACCATCTTCCAGGGCATTCAGTTTATTTCATTTTCAGACAATTCACATAGGGTGAAAAACTATGCTTTCAGTGAAAATGGTTAAAATGCAATACTTCCTAATAAATACTAACAAATCATTATTAAACCAATAACATGCTTCTCATTTTTAGTAGAAATCATGTGTTGGAGAGAGTCTGTGAAAGTAACGATCAATGTGGAGAAGCCTTCAGCCAGATTCCACATCTTAATCTGTACAAGAAAATTCCACCTGGAGTAAAACAGTGTGAATACAACACGTACGGAAAAGTCTTCATGCATCACTGCACATCCCTCAAGAGTCCCATCACAGTTCACACTGGACACAAACTATATCAGTGCCAGGAATGTGGGCAGGCCTACAGTTGTCGTTCACACCTAAGAATGCATGTGAGAACCCACAATGGAGAGAGACCCTATGTGTGTAAATTATGTGGGAAAACCTTTCCTCGTACTTCCTCCCTCAATCGGCACGTAAGGATTCACACTGCTGAGAAAACCTACGAATGTAAACAATGTGGGAAAGCCTTCATTGACTTCTCAAGTCTTACTAGTCATCTCAGAAGTCACACCGGAGAGAAGCCATATAAGTGTAAGGAATGTGGGAAAGCTTTCAGTTATTCCTCAACGTTTCGAAGACACACAATAACACACACTGGCGAGAAGCCATATAAATGTCAGGAATGTGGGGAAGCCTTTAGTTATTCCTCAACTTTTCGAAGACATTTGATTTCACACACTGGAGAGAAGCCACATAAATGTAAAGAATGTGGGGAAGCCTTCAGTTATTCTTCTACTTTTCGAAGACACATGATAACACACACTGGAGAGAAACCCTACGAATGCAAACAGTGTGGGAAAACCTTCATTTATCTCCAGTCCTTTCGAAGACATGAGAGGATTCACACCGGAGAGAAACCCTACGAATGCAAACAGTGTGGGAAAACCTTCATTTATCCCCAGTCCTTTCGAAGACATGAAAGGACTCATGGTGGAGAGAAACCCTATGAATGCAACCAGTGCGGGAAGGCATTCAGTCACCCCTCATCCTTTCGAGGACACATGAGAGTGCACACTGGAGAGAAACCCTATGAGTGCAAGCAATGTGGGAAAACTTTCAATTGGCCCATATCTTTACGAAAACATATGAGGACACACACTAGGGAGAAACCCTATGAATGTAAGCAGTGTGGGAAAGCCTTCAGCTTATCCGCTTGCTTTCGAGAACATGTGAGAATGCACCCTGAAGACAAATCCTATGAATGCAAGCTATGTGGGAAAGCTTTCTATTGCCACATATCCTTACAAAAACATATGAGAAGGCATACTGCAGAGAAACTCTATGAATGCAAGCAGTGTGGGAAAGCTTTCAGTTGGCCTGAACTTTTGCAACAACATGTGAGAACGCACACTGTAGAGAAGCCCTATGAATGTAAGGAATGTGGGAAGGTCTTCAAATGGCCGTCATCTTTACCAATACATATGAGACTGCACACTGGAGAGAAACCTTATCAATGTAAGCATTGTGGGAAAGCATTCAGTTGTTCCTCATCCTTAAGACGACATGTGAGAATACACACTACAGAAAAACAGTATAAGTGTAATATGGAACATCCTCCTACAAATGAATTCATGTGCAATGCTTCAGAAAAGTCACACCAGGAGAGAGATCTGATCAAAGTTGTAAATATGGTGTTGCCTTTATGAGTTCCTTATCCTGAAAGTGGACACTTAAGGAGTGTGTCTGTAGTTCATTTGCAAGTAAACATTTAGGTGAAAAATAATTCTCCAGATACTCTTAGCTATTCTACATGAATTTTAACAGGTGGTTTCTTTTCTTACAATTCAGTAAATAAAACTTTCATCTTAGAGTGTTTTGGACTTATGGATGATTTGAAGTGCATTTTTAATATGCAAGTAGGTTCAAGTTTTATTTAATGTCTTAAATTGTAACTGACCTAGTGTGGCAGGTATTGGATATCACTTATCTATTATATTTTCCACCTTTCTTACTGGGAGTATTTTTATTGTTTGGCCAGAGGACCCTTATTCCATTTTCTAAGAAGTAGTTGGTAGAATTTCATAATTATGCAAAGTTGTCTAAAGAGTATAGTCTCAAATGAATTGTAATTTTTAATGTTTGCCCTTTGCTGTTTGTCTTTGCTTGTGATTGTGAATTGGACAGTAGGCTTTGACTTGTGATATGACAGAGAAATCCAGAGTTCCAGATAGTTCTTCTGCATTGTTATGTCAATGTGGGTAATGTTAGGAACTTCATTTGCTGCAATGCATTTCCTTTATGGTTCCATGTCCAAATTTACCAATAGCAATAACTTGAATGAAATTTAGAATGAAGAAGAAGTCATTGCTGAGCTTTTGAGGTCACATTAAATGAAGACAGACAGATGCATAGGGGCTTCGTGAACATCAAACTTCAGCTTATTTTCCAGATCCTTGTTCCTGCCAATTAAGAGTACCATCAAAAGAAACACTTAAGTGCTTGATTTCCACTGTGTCAGACGTGTAGTCTTCCACAGACATCTCCATGAACTTGGTATCAGGGATATGCCTGTGTGGTCAGTCACCTACAGTCTGGATTTTTCTCAAAACCCCGCATGACCTCTTGACCACTGAGTCAGACTGTCTTGTTTGGCAGTCTCTGAGCTTCTGATTCTCCTGTTCTGTAGATCTTAACATATTTGCATGGGGTCTGATTTATATAGTGAACACCTTGTTATCGTAATACTTCCAGTGGCTCTGTGATCCTGATTCCACCACAAAAGCCACAGTGTTGCAGCCAAAGAAGAAAAACAACACGGCCGGGCGCGGTGGCTCATGCCTATAATCCCAGCACTTTGGGAGACCGAGATGGACAGATCATGAGGTCAGGAGATTGAGACCATTCTGGCTAACACGGAGAAACTTTGTGTCTACTAAAAATACAAAAAATTAGCCAGGCATGGTGGCGGGCGCCTGTAATCCCAGCTACTTGGGAGGCTGAGGTAGGAGAATGGCATGAACCTGGGAGGTGGAGCTTGCAGTGAGCCGAGATCATGCCACTGCACTCCAGCCTGGGGCGACAGAGCAAGACTCTGTCTAAAAAAAAAAAAACAAAAAAAATAAAAACGAGACTTTGTACTCTATTGCATTTTTAAGTGTGCCAACCCAGTCCTATGTGAGAACAAATACCTTCGTCATATATTAGATTTCAGGAGATTTCTGTTACTCAGAGCTAAATGCAGTTGCTTGATATAGATTAAATTATTAGGTTTGATTATGTGTCATTAAAAATAATGTGGATTTTGTTTCAAGGAAAACCTTCTGTAGATATTTCTTAGAAATATCCTATTTAGCTGGGCACAGTAGCTCACGCCTGTAATCCCTGCACTTTGGGAGGCTGAGGTGGACAGATCACTTGAGGTCAGGAGTTAACATGGTGAAAACCCATCTCTACTCAAAATACAAAAATTATCCAGGCATGATGGTGAGTGCCTGTAACCCCAGCTACTTGGGAGGCTGAGACAGAAGAATCGCTTGAACCCAGGAGGCGGAGGTTGCAGTGAGCCAAGATCGCACCACTACACTCCAGCCTGGGAGACAGGGAAAGACTCCATCTCACAAGCAAAAAGAGAAAAAAATATCCTATTTACTGTGCTTTCAAATTAGTTGTTTAGAGACTATAGTAATTTCCCAGGGCTGCCATAACAAAGTACAGAAACTGGGTGACATAGGAAAACAAACTTTTTGTTTCTCAGTTCTGGAGCCAGAACTCCAGAAACAAGGTATTGGCAGGAGCATGCTTTTTCTGAAGATGCTAGGGAAGGATCTGTTTCAGAACTCACCTAGCTTCTGGTAGCTCCTTAGCTTGTAGCGGCATAACTCTAATTTTCACATGGCATTCTCCCTGTGTGTGTGTCTCTCCATGTGGCAATATTTTTGTACATACACACCACTCATTGGGTTAGGCCCCACTCTACTTCAGTATGATTTTACCTTAACTAATTACGTTGGCAACAACTCTCTTGCCACATGCTGAAGTACTGCGAATTAAGATTTCAACATAAAAATGTTGGGAGGCCCAATTTAACCCATAACATTAGAAATGTTATTTTTGTTTACCGAGAGAATTACAGATTTCAAATCAACTTTATAATTTTGTTAATCATGTTACATTTTGAATCATTATTACCAGGTATATACAAATACAGGTATTTTTTGTCATATAAATGTTATTTTTAATTGCTGTATACTGAACATTTGCCCCCCTTTGTATTTTTTTTTTTTTTTTTGAGACAGAGTCTTGCTCTGTCACCCAGGCTGGAGTGCAGTGGCATGACCTTGGCTCACTGCAACCTTCATCTCCCAGATTCAAGTGATTCTCCTGCCTCAGCCTCCCGAGGAGTTGGGATTACAGGCCTGCACCACCACACCCAGCTAATTTTTATATTTTTAGTAGAGATGGGATTTTACCATGTTGGCCAGGCTAGTCTTGAACTCCTGACCTCAGGTGATCTGCCTATGTCATCCTCCCAAAGTGCTGGGATTACAGGTGTGAGCCACCATGCCTGGCCTAAAATGATTTATTTGTGGTTAATAACAATTAAAAAGCGTAAATAGGCCGGGCGCGGTGGCTCAAGCCTGTAATCCCAGCACTTTGGGAGGCCGAGACGGGCAGATCACTAGGTCAGGAGATCGAGAACATCCTGGCTAACACAGTGAAACCCCGTCTCTACTAAAAAATACAAAAAACTAGTCGGACAAGGTGGCGGGTGCCTGTAGTCCCAGCTACTCGGGAGGCTGAGGCAGGAGAATGGCGTAAACCCAGGAGGTGGAGCTTGCAGTGAGCTGAGATCCAGCCACTGCAGTCCAGCCTGGGCAACAGAGCCAGACTCCGTCTCAAAAAAAAAAAAAAAGGCGTAAATAATGATTTTGTCAATGCCCTATACGCAGAAACCACCAGGATCACACTGGTAGTCAAAATTCGCTGTGTTGAGTTGAAGTTTGAACACATAATCAAGAAAGGGCTGTGGCTTGTATCAGTCAGAGGGTGTTTAAAAGGATTTACTATCAGATTTGGCCTTGTGTTCTGTGATTTTGGTGAGTGTTCAGGGAAGCCACGCTTTGGTCTGGATTGGATGTTCTCAGAGAATGAATACAATTCTCTGGGAACCCCCAAAGTTCTCATCTATAAAGCAGAAGTTAATTGGAGCTGAAAACTGATCAGTAAAGCAGCAGCACCCAGTCATATTGGGGAGAAGAGGGGAATGTTTGATCATTTCTGTGGTTTAGAGGTGAGTTCCAGAACAAAAGAAGACATGTTTGACATCCTCAAACGAGAAAATTTTTCATGTGTTTTATAGGCCAAGGAGGCAGAAACTTTTGTTTTAATGAGCCAGAAAGCCCCAAAAGCCTATTTTAAGTTTTCTCAGGTATGGTTTCAGCCTCTGAACTTCCAGAATTAACTAGGGAAGAGGAAAAACACGTAACTCCTTAGAGTTTCATTAAAGAGCAAGCAATAACCAATAATCTCCATTACTTTCCATGTTAACATAAGTTTTCATAGCGCTCTATAGATTAATGTGACTTGGCAGTCACTTGTATATCTTAACACCCCCTTACCCATCATTCCCTCTTAGATGAAGAAAGTTAAGTGCCAGGAACACAGAGTCTTGTATATTCATGTAGCTCATGATGATGGAATCAAGTTTGAAGGCTTAACCTGTGCTTAACCTATATTGGGCATTGTCAAAACTTAAATTTAGAACACTAGAAAGCAAGTATAATTAATTTTACAAATAGGGCATCAAATTTTACAAAAAGACTCCTAAGTCTATATGGTATTCTTTTATAAGACATGGAAAAGGCAAAGATAAAGGAAATGAACAAATTGGTTAGAAGTGGGGGATTTGAGTACAAATGGGCATAAGAGTGTTCTATCATGACTGTAGTGGTGAAAAGCATTTATGAAAAGTCATAAGGCTATCCTTAAAATAGCAAATTTTGCTGTATGTACATTTTAAACAATAAAAATGCTTTCAGTATGTTAACTCAAGACCAGGCACAGTGGCTCATACCTATAATCCCAGCACTTTGGGAAGCTGAGGCGGGAGAATTGCTTGTGGCCAGGAGGTTAAGGCTGCAGTGAACTATGATCACGCACTGCACTCTACACTGGGCAACAGAGCAAGACCCTGTCTCAAAAAAAAAAAGGAATTCAAACCTTTCCTGAAACTTGATATATAAGTTCGCAATAAGACTTCCCTAGCTGGGCGTGGTGAATCATGCCTGTAATCTCAACATTTTGGGAGACTGAAGCAAGAGGATCACTTGAGGTCAGGAGTTAGAGACCAGTCTGGGCAACACAGCAAGACTTCCAACTCTACAAAAACTAAAAAGTGACCCAGGTGGGGTAGTGCATGTCTGGTCCCAGCTACTTGGCAGGCTGAAGCGGATCACTTGAGGCCTGGAGGAGCCATGATCATGCCACTGCACTCCAGCTTGAGCGACAGAGCAAGACTGTCTCAAAAAAAAAACCAGACTTCCCCCACCATCGTGGAATTCTCTGGAGGAAATGTAGGGCTGGATGACAAGGACTTGTGCCTTGTCAGACCCCGTTTGAAACCCAGTCTGAAGTTTCAGAACACCCACAATGGCCATACCTGACTTCATCTCACACACATAACAGGAAAGAAGAGGGAGGTCTTCCAGAATCTGTCGTTGAGTTTACATCAGGTTCCTCCCATTGGGAGCATCCTGATCCTGTCTTCAGACAAGGGGCATCCACATCTTGTCTTCCAGGGCCTTTCTTGAGGCCCCTTCCAGCTCCAAAGTTCTCATCTCAAGCTCAGTTCTGTGTCTTCATGCTGCGAAATGTCTTTACGGATCCCCAAACTCCTCTTGCTGTTGGGAACACGTGGCAGTTGCGCGTTGTGAGGCGAGATAGAAGAGGCAGTGGCAGAACCCATGCCATGGAGACACGCCCATCAGCCACAGCAGCTCCTGCTACTGCATAAATCCACAGGCACAGTCACACACCTCACAGTGTCAACATCTCCCGTGACATCATAAAGATACCCAGCTGGGAACCACCTACAGCGATGGGGTTTCACCTACAGGCGGGCAAACAGGCACTCCTCCTCACTGTCCCAGTCACCTGACATGCCTTCTCTGCACACTCAGGTCGTGACGCCCCACGAAGTGCCCATCGCGCCCCAAGCTCCTTACCTGCCTCCTCCCCACACTCCGGGACGTGCCTTACTAACGCCTCACCAGAGCGCATGTGCCCTTCTCAGGCGCAGCCCCACGGCGCACAGCGCCAGCTTATTGGCCTGCGGGAAGTGGGTTCCGAAGAGAAGCCCCTCAGTTTCCGGAAGCCCCGCCCTGCAGATTGTTCCCAGGATGCAACACGGCCTCGCGTCTAAAAGAGCTGTGCTTTGTTGGGACTACCTGGGAGTTTCCGCCTTTGACGAAGTGCGCAGGCGCACTTAGGCGAGGGGGGGGTGACTGTAAGAAGCGGAGGTATCAAGAATGGTACTGGCAGTGGCGGAAGCTCTCCTCTTGCCCTATTCAGCTTCCGGTGTGGTGGGTCCCGGATGTTGAGTGTCTGTGGCGGGTAGACAGCCCGAGCTTCAGAGGCCTCCGTCTTGTAATGGCGGATGTACTTGAGGGGACGCGGATGTACTTGAGGGGACGCGACAGACGGGGAAGGACCCTGATGGTCCGAGGTAACTTTCACAGCAAGTAGAAGGCACTGCTGTGAATATGGTGGCATCAGAGGTGACTGCAAAAAAGGGCAGCCGAGCGAGGAAGAGATACCAGTGATGTCCTAACTGAGCTCCCTGGGTCTGGTAGTGAGGAGCGCTTTCTTAGAATTTGAGCGGCGTCAGGGGCTACAACGTCATGACTCTTGTCCTGTGGTGGACTCAGGCTCCCTGTTCTCAGGTTCTTATGTAGACAGTGAGGGCTCAGGAAGGCTCCCACCACCATCACCATCACTCCACCAAAACGGCTGAAGGACCTTCCTTTAGGGTTGGGGGGATCTCCTCCTTCCACAAGGGATGGCTGTGAAGACAACTCATTCTCTGACTTTCAGATGGATGTGGCCCTCTGATGAGATGTGTGCACACCTCACCGAATGCATATGTCTGTTGAGCCTGGACATTAAGTATTTACTGATGTTCTTCTGTGTAACAGGTGATGTCCTAGGTGCTGCAGTGAACAGAAGAGACCAAATATCCTTGTTCCCTTGAAGCTAATGTAGGGGCCAATAAAAACAAAACAAAACAAGGGATGCAAGTCAAGTGCACTTTGTATGCACAGTGGTAAGAAGAAAAACAAAGATGGGGATGAAGGGTGCAGAGGGCCTGTACTGTGTGTCTGTTACTACCTCTGGGACTCTATCTCTTGAGTGTGCTTGGGTATGTCCACCTGTTTTTCCTAGTGACAAAGTCTGGGTGATTCTGTGGGGACATATATTGGTGTGTCTGGGAGGTCCCATGTGTCTCAGTAGTGGTCCTTGTTTTCAGGAAGGAGTGTCTGTGAATGTCCATGTGTCTCACTGCACGGTTGTGATTTTTCTGTGTCTGTGTTTTCCAGTCTTTGTGTGATGAAATACAAAGGCCTAGCAGGCTTAGAGTTATTAATGAATTGTACTTAAGCATTTAGAGGCATATATTTATTGTACTATTAAATTCTTCCAATATATAGTAAAAAAAAAAAAAAAAAAAAAAAAAGCTTCACAGTTTTTTTAGTAAGGTTGAGTGAATTTTTTTCAGGGAGTGGGAGACAGAGTCTCGATCCATTGCCCAGGCTACAGTGCAATGGTGCAGTCTCAGCTCACTGCAACCTCTGTCTCCCGTGTTCAAGCAATTCTTGTGTCTTAGCCTCCCAAGTAGCTGGGATTACAGGTGTGTGCCACCACGCCCAGCTAATTTTTTGTATTTTTAGTAGAGATGGAGTTTCACTGTGTTGGCCAGGCTGGTCTCAAACTCCTGATTTCAAGTGATCCTCCACCCACCTCAGCCTCCCAAAGTGCTGGTATTACAGGCATGAGCCACTGCGCCCAGCCTCAAGTTGATTTTTTAAAGTTTGGCATTCATTGTTTATTTAAAAAACAACAATTGGGCAGGGATCAGAGGCTCACACCTGTAATTCCAGCACTTTGAAATGTCGAGGCAGCTGGATTCCTTGAGCTCAGAAGTTCAAGACCAGGCTGGGCAACTTGGAGATACTGCATCTCTGCAAAATATATGAAAATTAGCCAGGTGTGGTGAGGCTCACCTGTAGTCCCAGCTAATCAGGAGACTGAAGCTGGAGGATAGCTTGGACCCAGGAGGTCGAGGCTGCAATAAGCCGTGATCGTGCCACTGCACTCCAACCTGGAAATAAGAGCAAGACCCTATCTTAAGCAATCAAAAAAATCCTATCTGAAGCAGACAAAAACAGTCATATTTTATATTAAAATATATATGAAATGAGTAGAATTATTAACAGGAACCCTGTTTTCTAAATGGTGACCCTTTAAACACTGATTCTTATGGAAGTGGCCAGTACTTTTTGTAAATCATAAAACATGTTTTCTTCAATTTGGTGTGTAAATAAATATCAGAGTTTGCACTTCCATTGGTTCTTAAATAGGAGAATATTTTCAGAAATGGAAGCGTATAAAATGCATCAGGAGTTTTGACCCAATTCCCTAGTGATTGATGGAGGCCAGCCAATCCTCAGTTGCACCTCAGAACCTGCCATTAAATTTAAAATAGAAGATCAGAAACTAAACTTCTAAATTGACAGTGGTCCGACTTTCTCTACCAGCTTCTCAGAGGACTCATCTCTACTGTCACTTTTAATTCTATTCAAGCTGTCAGAGCCTTTAGGCAACCTGTTTCATTACCCACGTCTCAGGCCACACCAATATCCTTAGTTTTGATTAACACTCATTATAGCTTTCTAGTTTCTGAAGCCTCATCGGTAAACTTTCTAGGTAGAGATTTGCTACATAAATTGAATGCCATCTTACAATGTAATGGGAAAGGTGTTTTTATCCCCTTGACCTCAGACCAAACCTCACACTTTCTGTTTTCCCTGATTGAGACGCGTCCTCTGAAGAGGATGCAACCTCAAGTGATATTCCAATTACTTCCAGTTACTGACATTCCAATTAGTCTCTGGGCCTCATATGCAAATGAAGTTGCATTGCTACAGAGCACAGAGACTGTGCACATTGCCTGGAAAAGGAATAAGCCTTTTCAACCAATAGCTCAATGCCCTCTTGTGTCAATATGCAGAACAAGGAACTGAATCTATACTAGACTCTGTTACAGCAGAGTGCCCATTAACTTTACCTTCTCCCACTATTAACACCCTAGTCTTGCCAGTAAAAATAAGAAGGGAAGTTTGATTTTGATAAGAACCAAATTGGCCGGGCGCGGTGGCTCAAGCCTGTAATCCCAGCACTTTGGGAGGCCGAGACGGGCGGATCACGAGGTCAGGAGATCGAGACCATCCTGGCGAACACGGTGAAACCCCGTCTCTACTAAAAAAATACAAAAAACTAGCCGGGCGAGGTGGCGGGCGCCTGTAGTCCCAGCTACACAGGAGGCTGAGGCAGGAGAATGGCGTAAACCCGGGAGGCGGAGCTTGCAGTGAGCTGAGATCCGGCCACTGCACTCCAGCCCCGGCGACAGAGCGAGACTCCGTCTCAAAAAATAAAAAATAAAAAAAGAACCAAATTTACCAATTTTACAAATTCTAATAGCCACAATTCTTGTAGTGCCTCACCACTCTACAGTTCCCATTACAACCACTATTTGTACCCCGGTTCCTGCTTATGCAGGCTGGTTTGCTTGAATGGAGCTCTGCTCCGCTGTCTTTTCCATTCTTTTGCACGCTGATTCACAGTTCCTCTGTGCAGTTCTCTTTCGAGGACAGTGGGCATGGCCTGCATACCTCAGGAATATTGTTGCTCCCCCATCAATATTTTCCCAAGTCCTTAAGGCTTGCTCAGACTTGTAACTTTTATCCAAGGCTCTACTCTTGTTCAGTATACTGATAATCTCTTTGTACCCAAGCTAAGCAAGGTGGTCTTATGGATTTCCTCGTTCTCCTAGAGGCACGAACTGAATTAGGTCATAAAGCCTCGCAATCTAAATTTCAGTGGGTGCAGAAAGTTACTACTTAGGATGTGAGATATCTCAGGGCACCCAAAGCTCAGCCAGAATGCCTTGAATCAATTTTTTTTTTTTTTTTTTTTTTTTTGAGAAGGAGTCTTGCTCTGTCGCCCAGGATGGAGTGCAGTGACCGAATCTCAGCTCACTGCAAGCTCCGCCTCCCGGGTTCACGCCATTCTCCTGCCTCAGCCTCCCGAGTAGCTGGGACTATAGGTGCCCACCACTTCGCCCAGCTAGTTTTTTTTTTTTTTTTTTTTTTTTTTGAGACGGAGTCTCGCTCTGTCACCCAGGCTGGAGTGCAGTGGCCGGATCTCAGCTCACTGCAAGCTCCGCCTCCCGGGTTCACGCCATTCTCCTGCCTCAGCCTCCCGAGTAGCTGGGACTACAGGCGCCCGCCACCTCGCCCGGCTAGTTTTTTGTATTTTTTAGTAGAGACGGAGTTTCACTGGGTTAGCCAGGATGGTCTCGATCTCCTGACCTCATGATCCGCCTGTCTCGGCCTCCCAAAGTGCTGGGGTTACAGGCTTGAGCCACCGCGCCCGGCCCCAGCTAGTTTTTTTTGTATTTTTTAGTAGAGACGGGGTTTCACCATGTTAACCAGGATAGTGTCCATCTCCTGACCTCATGATCCGCCCGTCTCAGCCTCCCAAAGTGCTGGGATTACCGGCTTGAGCCACTGCGCCCGGCACCTTGAATCAATTTTATCCATTGCTGTCCCCAGAATAAAAGCAGGTATGGGCCAGGTGCAGGGGCTTATGCCTGTAATCCCAGCACTTTGGGAGGCCAAGATGGGTGGATCACGAGGTCATGAGATCGAGACCATCCTAGCTAACACAGTGAGACCCTGTCTCCACTAAAAATACAAAAAATTAGCTGGGCGTGGGGGCAGTCACCTGTAGTCCCAGCTACTCGGGAGACAGAGGCAGGAGAATTGCTTGAACCCAGGAGGCAGAGGTTGCAGTGAGCCAAGATCATGCCGTTGCACTCCAGCCTGGGCAACAGAGTGAGACTCTGTCTTAAACAAACAAACAAAACAGACATGTATAATTCTAGGAACAGCTGGCTATCTTCACTGAGAATTCCTAATTATGCTGCCTTTGCTAAACCTCTGTATGCCGTCTTTTCAGATCTGCCTCAGAGCCTATTATCTGCCCCTCAGAGACATCGACCTTCTTTGTTTTTTTTTGTTTTTTGTTTTTTTTTTTTGAGACGGAGTCTTGCTCTCTCACCCAGGCTGGAGTGCAGTGATGCAATCTCGGCTCACTGCAAGCTCCGCCTCCCGGGTTCACGCCATTCTCCTGCCTCAGCCTCCGGAGTAGCTAGGACTACAGGTCCCGCCACCGCGCCCGGCTAGTTTTTTGTATTTTTAGTAGAGATGGCGTTTCACCGTGTTAGCCAGGATGGTCTCGATCTCCTGACCTCGTGATCCGCCCGTCTCGGCCTCCCAAAGTGCTGGGATTACAGGCTTGAGCCACCGCGCCCGGCCATATTGTCCCCTTAATGCGGTATTGTGATATATTAATTGCATAGTATTTTATTGTAAAATATAACGTATTCAGGCCGGGCATGGTGGCTCACGCCTGTAATCCCAGCACTTTGGGAGGCCGAGGTGGGCGGATCACGAGGTCAGGAGATCGAGACCATCCTGGCTAACACAGTGAAACCCTGTCTCTACTAAAAATACAAAAAAAAAATTAGCCGGGCGAGGTGGCGGGCGCCTGTAGTCCCAGCTACTTGGGAGACTGAGACAGGAGAATGGCGTGAACCCGTGAGGCAGAGCTTGCAGTGAGCCAAGATCGTGCCACTGCACTCTAGCCTGGATGACAGAGCAAGACTCCGTTTCAAAAAATATATATATATATGTGTGTGTATATTTATATGTATGTAGCTATATAGTTTATATATATCTGTGTACATATGTGTATATATGTATATATATGTGTACATATGTGTGTGTATACATATATACAGTTCACTTATTTTTTTATGCAGATGGTATATTGCAAGTACTACTGTTTATCATGAACTACCTTTCCAGTTATAAAGATTAGCATAACGGTGAGATGGTAGTTCATTCACTTTTGTTGCCAACATAAAAAGTGCTCCCTTGTGAGAATATGCCATTGTCATGTTTTTTGTTTTTGTTTGTTGAGACAGAGTCTCACTCTGTTGCCCAGGCTGGAGTGCAGTGGCACAACCTCGGCTCACCACAACCTCCGCCTCCCAGGTTCCAGCGATTCTCCTGAGTAGCTGGGATGACAGGCATGTGCCACCACACCCAGCTAATTTTTGTATTTTTAGTAGAGACGGGGTTTGACCATGCTGCCCAGGCTGGTCTTGAACTCCTGACCTGAGGTGATCCACCCGCCTCAGCCTCCCAAAGTGCTGGGATTACAGGCATGGGTCACTGCTCCCAGCCCCCAGAAGCATTTTTTAATTTTTAATTTTTTTTTTGAGACGGAGTCTTGCTCTGTTGCCCAAACTGGAGTACAGTGGCCGGATCTCGGCTCACTGCAAGCTCCGCATCCCGGGTTCATGCCATTCTCCTGCCTCAGCCTCCCGAGTAGCTGGGACTACAGGCGCCGCCACCTCGCCCGGCTAGTTTTATGTATTTTTTTAGTAGAGACGGGGTTTCACCGGGTTAGCCAGGATGGTCTTGATCTTGTGACCTTGTGATCTGCCCGTTTCGGCCTCCCAAAGTGCTGGGATTACAGGCTTGAGCCACCGCGCCCGGTCAGCATTTTTTATGTGTGCCCTTCTGTTTGGTGGTTGGCCTTTGAATGGTAGTACCAGCCCCCACCCACCCAAATGGGTCTGGATTTCATGCCACACCCACCAAAAGGACAGAAAAAATCCCTAGGCAAGAGTATTGTGTGGAGATCTGGGGAGGTGGGAGCTGGTCCAGGTGGCTTGAAGGAAGCTGAAACAGTGCATTGGTGAGTTTGGCCTCTGTAGCGGCTCAAGGCTGGGGCGGGGGTTTTGTGAGGCTTGACCTTCTCACCTGCTGGAACCACAGGGTGAGTGGTACCCATGGATCTTCTTTTTTTTTTTTTTTTTTTGACACGGAGTCTCGCTCTGTCGCCCAGGCTGGAGTGCAGTGGCGCGATCTCGGCTCACTGCAAGCTCCGCCTCCCGGGTTCACGCCATTCTCCTGCCTCAGCCTCCCGAGTAGCTGGGGCTACAGGCGCCCACAACCGCGCCCGGCTAATTTTTTGTATTTTTAGTAGAGACGGGGTTTCACCGTGGTCTCGATCTCCTGACCTTGTGATCCGCCCGCCTCGGCCTCCCAAAGTGCTGGGATTACAGGCGTGAGCCACCGCGCCCGGCCACATGGACATTCTTATCCAGTTGCATGATGAGTGGGCAGGGAAAGGGCTGTAGGTCTGTCAGTGGTCAAACATCAAAAATCAAAGTAGCCTCTTGACTACATTTCACCCCCTCCCCCGCCCCGGAATTTGCTCAGTGACTGAAATTCACCATGTGTCATGTACTTGAATTTTAATTTGGCCAAGTACAAATTTTAAAAGCCATTTGCCCAAGCAACATAGTATAATTTGAAAAGCAGGTCTTGGCCGGGCGCGGTGGCTCAAGCCTGTAATCCCAGCACTTTGGGAGGCCGAGGCGGGTGGATGACGAGGTCAGGAGATCGAGACCATCCTGGCTAACATGATGAAACCCCGTCTCTATTAAAAATACAAAAAACTAGCCGGGCGTGGTGGCGGGCGCCTGTAGTCCCAGCTACTCGGAGGCTGAGGCGGGAGAATGGCGTGAACCCGGGAGGTGGAGCTTGCAGTGAGCCAATATCGCGCCACTGCACTCCAGCCTGGGCGACAGAGCGAGACTCCGTCTCAAAAAAAAAAAAAAAAAAAAAAAAGAAAAGGAGGTCTTAGCCAGGCACAGTGGCTCACACCTGTAACCCCAGCACTTTGGGAGACTGAGGCGGGCAGATCACCTGAGGTCAGGAGTTCGAGACCAGCCTGGCCAATATGGTGAAACACCGTCTCTACTAAAAATACAAAAATTACCCAGGCGTGGTCGTGGGCGCCTGTAATCCCAGCTACTTGGGAGGCTGAGGCAGGAGAATCACTTGAACTCAGGAGGCGGGGGTTGCAGTGAGCCAAGATCGCACCACTGCACTCCAGCCTGGGGGACAGAGTGAGACTGTCTCAAAAGATAAAATAGGCAGGGTACAGTGGCTCACGCCTGTAATCCTAGCACTTTGGGAGGCCAAGGCAGTTGGAAACGAGGTCAGGAGATCAAGACCATCCTGGCTAACATGGTGAAACCCCGTCTCTACTGAAAAATACAAAAATTAGCCAGGCGTGGCCGGGCATGGTGGCGGGCGCCTGTAGTCCCAGCTACTTGGGAGGCTGAGGCAGGAGAATGGTGTGAACCTGGGAGGCGGAGGCTGCAATGAGCTAAGATCATGCCACTGCATTCCAGCCTGGGCAACAGAGCAAGAGACTCCATCTCAAAAAAAAAAAAAAAAAAAAAATTAGCTGGGCATGTTGGCGCACGCCTGTAATCCCAGGTACTTGGGAGGCTTAGGCAGGCGAATCACTTGAACCCGGGAAGCAGAGGTTACAGTGAGCCGAGATTGTGTCACTGCACTCTAGCCTGGGTGACAAAGCAAGACTCCATGTCAAATAATCATAATAATAAAATAATAATAAAATAAAAAATAAAAAGTGGGTCTTGAAAGAGTATTCAGCTGGGCGCGGTGGCTCAAGCCTGTAATCCCAGCACTTTGGGAGGCCGAGACGGGCGGATCACGAGGTCAGGAGATCGAGACCATCCTGGCTGACACGGTGAAACCCCGTCTCTACTAAAAAATACGAAAACTTAGCCGGGCGAGGTGGCGGGCGCCTGTAGTCCCAGCTACTCGGGAGGCTGAGGCAGGAGAATGGCGTAAACCCGGGAGGTGGAGCTTGCAGTGAGCTGAGATCCGGCCACTGCACTCCAGCCTGGGTGACAGAGCGAGACTCCGTCTCAAAAAAAAAAAAAAAAAAAGAGTATTCAGATGCGGTTGTCTCGGGGCGTTGGAGTTCCATGGCATCTTTTCAAATATTTCAGTAACGTTTTAGACCATTGTCTTATTTATTGTTGTTGGGGGAAAGGCTTATGGGGTGCCTGTGTAAACCAGCCATAAAAATATGGGACAATAAGTTGTGGAAAGCCACAAGAGGCCTCTGAGGAGGAAAGCCTTCTTATGGCCATTATGTTCCCATGCTCAGAGCGAGACCCGCTCTCTTGTCCATAAACACTGTGTTCAAGGAGAAAGACACTCCTTTGAAGCACTGGAATGTGAACAGACGTGCAGGCTCCTAGTTAAGCTGCTCCCACTAGCTACTCTCCGAAGGACAGCACAAAGGAGATTAATTAATTAATTTTTTTTTTTTTTTGAGACGGAGTCTTGCTCTGTCGCCCAGGCTGGAGTGCAGTGGCCGGATCTCAGCTCACTGCAAGCTCCGCCTCCCGGGTTCACGCCATTCTCCTGCCTCAGCCTCCCGAGTAGCTGGGACTACAGGCGCCCGCCACCTCGCCCGGCTAGTTTTTTGTATTTTTTAGTAGAGACGGGGTTTCACCGTGTTAGGCAGGATGGTCTTGATCTTCTGACCTCGTGATCCACCCGTCTCGGCCTCCCAAAGTGCTGGGATTACAGGCTTGAGCCACCGCGCCCGGCCAAAGGAGATTAATTTAAACCACCACTGCTATAGATTACGCATGTGACGCACTGCCTCCCTTTCACCATTTCGCCCTGAACGTCTGCTTCTTAGATCTAAGTGACTGCACTCAATAAATAGTGAGGAGACCAGAACTTGGTGCCTTTTGCAGCCTCCATTGTGCAATTGGCCCCCTGGCCCCCACTCTTTGTGACCTCTTAACCTGTCTCTTCTCATTCCTTCATCACCACTGGACTTTGGGTACCCTACGGGTGATGTTGAGGCTGGTCTCCAACAATTATTTATTTATTTATTTTTTTTTTTTTTTTTGAGACGGAGTCTCGTGCTGTCACCCAGGCTGGAGTGCAGTGGCCGGATCTCAGCTCACTGCAAGCTCCGCCTCCCGGGTTCACGCCATTCTCCTGCCTCAGCCTCCCGAGTAGCTGGGACTACAGGCGTCTGCCACCTCGCCCGGCTAGTTTTTTGTATTTTTTAGTAGAGACGGGGTTTCACCGTGTTAGCCAGGATGGTCTCGATCTCCTGACCTCGTGATCCGCCCGTCTCGGCCTCCCAAAGTGCTGGGATTACAGGCTTGAGCCACCGCGCCCGGCCCTCCAACAATTATTTATGCAACCCTTCCAGTACCCACGTACAGCGTACAGCCAGCAGCCCCTTTAAGGGAACATAACTCTCCCTGGCTGGCCAATAAATAGTCCTGAGCCAAGCAGTCATCAGCTGTTGCATCTGCCAGGGAGTGTTATCCTTCACGGAAAGCATCTAAAGCATTAGCTATCCGCCGCGTGTGGTGACAGTGTGCTGAATGTTTTCCGATGGCTTCCTGGTTTGAGTTGACAGGACGACATCATGTGTGCCAAAGGCAGTGCCTGTCATGGCCCGAAAAGTATGTGCAATGAGCAGAAAATTAGCACACTTGTGTCAAGAGGAGGTTTGGGAGTGGGTGTGAGATGGAGCAGGGACTCCCTCCTTGGGACCTGTGGGTCTCCCAAGCATAGAACTAAAGAACAATCTTGTGTTTCTTCAATGTAAATTTCAGTCACCTACTTGGCCTCAAGAAGTAAATAAGCAACTCGATAAGCAAGAAGGTAACAGTAGCCTAAAACAATAGCCAAGGAAGCTAGAATCATGGGATGTTTCGTTCTCCTATAGAAACTAAAGATGGTTAGGCATGGTGACTCACACGTGTAGGCCCAGCACTTTGGGAGGCTGAGGCAGGAGGATCGCTTGAGGCTGGGAGTTTGAGACCAGCCTGGGCGACATGGCAAAACCCTGTCTCTACAAAAAAAAAAAAAAAGAAGAAGAAAATTAGCCTGGCATGGCAGTGTGTATCTGTAATCTCAGCTACCTGGTAAGCTGATGTGGGAGATCTCTTGAGCCCAGGAAGTGGAGGTTGCAGTGAGCTGTGATCACACCACTGCACTCCAGCCTGGGAGACAGAGCAAGACCCCTTCTCAAAAAAAGAAAACTAAAGATAATTTTTTTTTTTTTTTTTTTTTGAGACGAAGTCTCGCTCTGTCACCCAGGCTGGAGTGTAGTGGTGCAATCTCTGCTCACTGCAAGCTCCGCCTCCCGAGTTCACGCCATTCTCCTGCTTCAGCCTCCCGAGTAGCTGGGACTACAGGTACCGCCACCACGCCCAGTTAATTTTTTTGTATTTTTAGTAGAGACGGGGTTCCACCATGTTAGCCAGATGGTCTCGATTTCCTGACCTCGTGATCTGCCCGCCTCAGCTTCCCAAAGTGCTGGGATTACAGGCGGAGCCACCGCGCCCAGCCAGATAACATCTTAATATATGTCTCTGAGGTGTTTTTCAGAAACCCCAACCCCCACCAAACAAATTATCCCACGAGTAGACCACAAGTGGACAAGATAAGGGGGAACTGGGGATTGACCTCTGACCTCCACTTTCTACTCCAAATTTCTTCCTGAGGGTACTGGAGTTGGTCACACCCATGAGCCGGAGCTAATATTCGTTTCTACTGACGCTGCGTTATTAACAAAGCTTCTCTTCACCAACTGCAAATTGGAAAATCTTTGACTCTACCTATGACCGGTAAGCCCCCCACTTCAAGATATACCAGGCTTTTAGGTCAAAACCAATGTGCAACTTTTATATATTAAGTTACCTTTTTGCCTATGACTTCTGCTCTTCTAACATTTACCCCTGCCTTTAACAACCCTTACCTGTGAGCCACCAAGGGTGCTGGGACTTAAGCATGAGCTGCCTGATCCTCCTTGCTGGACACCTCGCAAATACACACTTCCCTTTCTACCACAGCAAACCTCGGTGCAGATATCTGGCCTTACGTTGCTGGGTGAATGGACTCCAGTTCAGTTCTCAAACAGGTGCCCAAGAGGAAATACTGACCCCTCCCCCAGGTCACACAGACGACAGATGATGTTCAAAAGAAGGCCCAAGAAGGGACATAAGAGTCACGGCCGGTAGAGAACTATCTCAGTTAACAAAACCCCAGGGGAGTGACCATTTTGAAATAAGCATCTGGGCCGGGCGCGGTGGCTCACGCCTGTAATCCCAGTACTTTGGGAGGCCGAGGTGAGCAGATCACAAGGTCAGGAGATTGAGACCATCCTGGCTAACACAGTGAAACCCCATCTCTATTAAAAAATATATATACAAAAAATTATCTGGGCGTGGTGGCGGGCGCCCGTAGTCCCAGCTACTCAGGAGGCTGAGGCAGGAGAATCGCTTGAACTTGGGAGGCAGAGGTGGCAGTGAGCCGAGATCGCGCCACTGCACTCCAGCCTGGGCAACAGAGCGAGACTCCATCTCAGAAAAAGAAAAAAAGAAAAGAAAAAGAAAGAAGCATGTGTTAATGTGTTGTGGGTTGTACTCTAAGGTGCCAATAAGTCTGATGATCAGGACAAAGTAAGGGGCCCTGAAGGCTGGGGTTGAGCCTAAGTAAAGCTGTACGCAGTGGAGAACACCCATTTAGAAGACCATGTGTGGTCTGTAGTGTCAACAAGATTTGTTTGAGCCATCAGTTCCACGAGGCCTCTAGCCCCAGAGTATAAGAAAGCAGAAAGTTTCTTTCTTTTTTTTTTTTTGAGACGGAGTCTCGCTCTGTCGCCCAGGCTGGAGTGCAGTGGCCGGATCTCAGCTCACTGCAAGCTCCGCCTCTCGGGTTCACGCCATTCTCCGGCCTCAGCCTCCCAAGTAGCTGGGACTACAGGCGCCCGCCACCTCGCCCGGCTAATTTTTTGTATTTCTTAGTAGAGACCGTGTTAGCCAGGATGGTCTCGATCTCCTGACCTCGTGATCCACCCGTCTCGGCCTCCCAAAGTGCTGGGATTACAGGCTTGAGCCACCGCGCCCGGCCCAGAAAGTTTCTTTGAATGCCTTATTCAAGAGCCCAGTGTTGGCCGGGTGCGGTGGCTCACGCCTGTCATCCCAGCACTTTGGGAGGCCGAGGCGGGTGAATCATGAGGTCAAGAGATCGAGACCATCCTGACCAATATGGTGAAACCCCGTCTCTACTAAAAACACAAAAATTAGCCGGGTGTGGTGGCAGGTGGCTGTAGTCCCAGCTACTGGGGATGCTGAGGCAGGAGAATCACTTGAACCCGGGTGGTAGAGGGTGCAGTGAGGTGAGATTGTGCCACTGCACTCCAGCCTGGTGACAGAGTGAGACTCCATCTCAAAATAAATAAATAAATAAAAGAGCCCAGTGTTGTGTTGGAACAGGAGTTAAAACAAATTAAAGAATGTATAAGCAGAAACTCAGTTGCAAGGAAGAAAACCCAATTCCTGGCCGGGCGCAGTGGCTCACGCCTGTAATCCCAGCACTTTGGGAGGCCGAGGCAGGTGGATCATGAGGTCAGGAGATTGAGACCATCCTGGCTAAAACAGTGAAACCCCGTCTCTACTAAAAATACAAAAAATTAGTCAGGCGTGGTGGCGGGCACCTGTGGTCCCAGCTACTCAGGAGGCTGAGGCAGGAGAATGGCCATGAACCCAGGAGGCAGAGCTTGCAGTGAGCCAAGATCGTGCCACTGCACTCCAGCCTGGGCGACAGAGCAAGACTCCGTCTCAAAAAAAACAAAAAACAAAAACCAAAATGAAAACCCAATTCCCCCTGAGAAAAAGAAAGAGCTGGAGTCCTTTAAAAATTAACTGCCTGTTTTTCTGTGGCTGGTGAGCCTTATCTCTCCTCCTTTCCCAGGCATTGTGAAGACCCTGTTTCCCTAGCTGAGTAGCTGCAATGTCATTAGACAGATAAACTCAAGTTGTAAAACATGTTTTTCCTTGAAAAGTAAGAAATGATGTAATGCATGTCTCAGTTAATTGAATAACTGTCTTTGTTTCTCGCTTTTGTAATATCCTTCCCCCTGCACAAATCTCTCCCCGCCCCACAAAATGCTTAAAAGGTAACTTAACTCTTTGTTGAGGGCTCAGTCATTTGCATGTTACTCTGACTGGGTCGGGGCACCTAAATAGTAAATATCCTCCTGAACACATCGGTCTCTCTGATTCCTTATCGATCCCGCTACAGTGTAGTTTGAGAAAAGAACTGAGCACCTTGGTCACTGTCAGTAATGTCTCTAACCCCAAGGGTAGGGTGTGTCTTGGTGAAACCCTGTATTGTGGCCCAGCAGGAGAATGTCTGGTGGGATTGGTAAGGAACATGCTCATTTAAGTGGCTACCATGATCAAAGTATAGGGAATAGCCTCTGCAAAGATGAGCAGTGGGCGGGGACCCTATAAAATCTGTTTGCTCTCGGCCCTACGAACAGGCTTCCAGGGATTATGCCCCCTTGTTTACATGTCGTTTGCCTCTAGAATATTCAAGCCATTTCATCTACCTGCACATTAAGCACTCAGCTCTGAAGTTGGAGTTTTGATAGGTACTGAGATATTCGTGACCTGGATTTTTACTTGGGAACTGTGAGGCAAAATATCCCCAGAGTGCTTTACCTCAAAATATTGACCTAGGATAAAGAGTTGTTGCCACAGTGTTTTGTTTTTGTTTTTGTTTGTTTGTTTGTTTTTGAGACAGAGTTTCGCTCTTGTTGCCTAGGCTGGAGTGCAGTGGGGCAATCTCAGCTCACTGCAACCTCCACCTCCCAGGTTCAAGTGATTCTTCCGCGTCAGCCTCTGGAGTAGCTGGGATTACAGGTGTGCACCACCATGCCCAGCTAATTTTTTTGTATTTTTAGTAGAGACGTGGTTTCATCATGTTTCCAGACTGGTCTCAAACACCTGACGTTAGTTGACCTGCCTGCCTCGGCCTCCCAAAGTGCTGGGATTCCAGGCGTGAGCCACCACGCCTGGCCAGCTAGACCATTGCTAATGGCTCAAGAGTTCAGTTCTAGCAGTTGTGCTGACTCTAGTTAGGGAAGGTAAACTCTTCCTTGGTCACTCACTTGACCCCATGGGCCTTCCCAGGGTCTACTGGTCAGCAGAGAGACGAGACCTCCTCCAGCATCATGGAATCTGGCAACAGACTGAGGACAGAAGAAGCTGCTTTTTTCTTTTTCTTTTCTTTCTTTTTTTCTTTTTTCTTTTTTCTTTTTTTTTTTTTTTTGAGACAGAGTTTGTTTTGTTTTGTTTTGTTTTGTTTTGCTTTGAGACAGAGTCTTGCTCTGTCGCCCAGGCTGGAGTGCAGTGGCGCAATCTCAGCTCACTGCAAGTTCTACCTCCCGGGTTCCCGCCATTCTCCTGCCTCAGCCTCCCCAGTAGCTGGAACTACAGGCGCCGCCACCACGCCTGGCTAATTTTTTGTATTTTTAGTAGAGACGGGGTTTCACCGTGTTAGCCAGGATGGTCTTGATCTCCTGACCTCGTGATCCGCCCACCTCGGCCTCCCAAAGTGCTAGGATTACAGGCATGAGCCACCCTGCCCGGCCGAAGCTGCTTTGTTCTACAGGTGGATAACCGAAGGGCCCAGGTTTGCCTCTAAGTCAGCACCATTTTCATTTCAGGAAGGAGACCACTGTGGGTGGGGGATGCTGCCTGCAGGACCCAAGACCTGAGAACTGACCAATCAGGCAGCTGGGGTGGGGCCTAGAGAACTGACCAATCAGGGGAGCGTAGATGGAGCATGGAGAACTGTCAATCAGGGGGGTTGGGGCAGAGCCTGGAGACCTGTCCAATCAAAGGAGCTGAGGCAGGGCCTGGAAACCTGACCAATTAGGAAAGCCGGGGTGGGGCCTGAAGAACTGTCCAGTCAGCAGAGCTCAGGGCTAGCAAGCTGACCAACTAGAAGAGCAGGGGCAGAGTCTAACGAACTGTCCAATCAGGGGATTTGGGATGTGACTGGTGAACTCTCCACTCAGACGTGAGCAGAGAAGAGAACCGTCCAATCAGCCCCAGGGGCGGGGCATTGCCGCCCTCCCTGCTGAGCACTCCCGGCCTGCCCTGAGTGACCACGGGTGTTCCCGTTGTGCTCACCGGTACCCGCTGCGAGGCGCAGGGAGCTCGGTGAAGAGCTCAGGTCTTGGGTCCTGCAGGACATGGTGAGTGCAGGGCAGGAGCCGAGCCTGAGCCGGAGTCCTGGGAGGGGAGGGTTGGAAGCGGCCAGAACACGCTGAAACTCCCAGGGGAGCCGCCTGGGAGCCCCATGGAGCCTCTGTCCCCGTGTCACCCCAGGGTCCTGCGGGGACTCCCCTGCCCAAGTCTTCATTCCCTGCAAAGTCGTAGTTGTCAGGACGCTGGGATGGAGGGAAAAGAAAAGACGGAGATGACTCCTGCCCTGGGGGGGGTCTCACATAGTTAACTGGAAGAAAAACTAACCCAAAGTCCAAAAACAAAAACAAACAAACAAACAAAAAAACAAAAAACCCACCCCACCGACGCGGTGCAACAACCCCCAAAGCAGAATGCGCTTTGGATGCAAACTTTGGGCCCAGGCCCACGTCCCTGGGAGGGGCGAGGGGTGGACAGGTGGTGCGGGCGCTCCTGACCCCAAAGGCCTGCAGGCCGGACTCCAGGCCAGCCGCCCCTGCCTGGGCCTCTCTCCTTCTAAAGATGGATTTGGTTACTTGAGCCTGAGATTTTTTTCAGTCCATGGAACATACAGTAAAGAAGAGAGTTTGAAAGATAAAATATTTCCAAGGAGGTGAATTTCAGAAAAAAAATAAAGTTCTCGTCTTACATTCCATTTGTTAAAAATTCTTCCGTGCCTTTCTTTTTTTTTTTTCCCCTGTTCCTTTTTTGCACGTATGGTTAAGTTTCTCACATCTGTTGTTTCTTTTCGGTGATGACAAATGGGATTCCGGGGCTTAGCCCTTGACGGGGCTCCCGGGAAAAAGAATCGCAGAGAAAGAGAGAAAATCTCTCTCTTATTATGACACCCTCCGAAATGAATACATTCCTATAAGAAAAAATGGTGTTTAATTTGGTGAATTACAAAAACTTGCTAAAATATCAGTTATTCTCTTTTTCCAGGGTAGGGAATTTGTAACAGATAATAATTCTGTTATTTTATTTTATTTTTTTAAATTTTTTTTGAGACGGAGTCTCGCTCTGTCGCCCAGGCTGGAGCGCAGTGGCCAGATCTCAGCTCACTGCAAGCTCCGCCTCCCGGGTTCACGCCATTCTCCTGCCTCAGCCTCCCGAGTAGCTGGGACTACAGGCGCCCGCCACCTCGCCCGGCTAGTTTTTTGTATTTTTTTTTAGTAGAGACGGGGTTTCACCGTGTTAGCCAGGATGGTCTCGATCTCCTGACCTCGTGATCCACCCGTCTCGGCCTCCCAAAGTGCTGGGATTACAGGCTTGAGCCACCGCGCCCGGCCTGTTCTTTTATTTTTTATTTTTTTGAGACAGAGTCATGCTCTGTCGCCCAGGCTGGAGTGCAGTGTCACGATCTCGGCTCACTGCAACCTCCACCTCCCGGGTTCAAGGGATTCTCCTGCCTCGACCACCCAAGTAGCTGGGGTTACAGGCATGCATGGCCACACCCAGCTAAGTTGTGTATTTTTAGTAGAGACGGGGGTTCCACCATGTTGGTCAGGCTGGGCTCGAACTCCTAACCTCAGGTGATCCGCCTGCCTCAGCCTCCCAAAATGCCGGGATTATAGGTGACAGCCGCCATGCCCAGCCCCTTTAATCGCTCTTTTGTATTCACTCATAAGGATATGTTGTTAGTGTTTGTTAGTTCCACTGTTTGCTAGTGACTGGGCGTTTTCAAATTTTTTCCATTATGACCAGGGCCACTAAAGACATTATTATATGTGTATCCACTTGAATGTCTTGTTCTCATCTGCTTTGCAGCACACCCTCATCCTCTTCCCCAAAAGCCTGATCCAAAATAATAAAAATTAGCCTGCCTCCCTGAGCTCTGCTGATTGGACAGTTCTTCAGGCCCCACCCCAGCTTTCCTAATTGGTCAGGTTCCCAGGCCCTGCCTCAGCTCCCTTGATTGGCCAGGTCTCCAGGCTCTGCCCCAACCCCCCTGATTGACAGTTCTCCATGCTCCATCTACGCTCCCCTGATTGGTCAGTTCTCTAGGCCCCACCCCAGCTGCCTGATTGGTCAGTTCTCAGGTCACATATAACCTTCTACAACTCAGTTGCTGGTGACTCCATGATGCCAGTTTTCCTGAGGGAAATAATCAGTCTTCCTCGATTCTCCCTGTTCTGTCTTGCCCCAGCTTGAGCCCATCAGGAAATTGTGTATCTCCTCTTAGGCTGGTCCTGCACGCGACTGCACTGTGACCACCCAAGGTGACACGCCTGCTTCTCACCTCGTGCTGCTTTCGCCTCCTAGCAGGTGTCCTGGTGTCTGCATCTGCCCCCTATGATCTAGTCTCAGCTGTCACATGAGATCACTGCTCTGTGCAAAGGCCTGGAGTCATTCAGAGCCAAAGCCAAAGTCCTTCCTGTGGCTGATGAGTTCCCCACAAAGTGATGTGCCTCACTTCCCATCACTCGACACCCTTTGGCTGTCATGTCCCCATCCCCCTCTGCCCCGTCACACAGGCTCTGGCTGTACCTGAAAGAGCCAAGGGCCCACTCCTTCCTTAGGGCCTAACCTCTGGCTGTTTCTCCCACACAGAACAATTTTCTCCTTTCTGTATTTTTTCATTGTATACTACATTTGCCATGATTAAAGTGGATCACTTCTGAAAGCTTCTGTTGTTTCTAATTTCAGGGAGCAGATGGCATTTTACTATTTTGGACTAGGCCCCCATACCTGTAATCCCAGCACTTTGGGAGGCCGAGGCAGATGGATCAGTTGAGGTCAGGAGTTCAAGACCAGCCTGACCGACATGGTAAAACCCTGAGTCTGCTAAAAATAAAAATAAGGCCAGGCGCGGTGGCTCACGCCTGTAATCCCAGCACTTTGGGAGGCCGAGACGGGCGGATCACGAGGTCAGGAGATCGAGACCATCCTGGCTAACACAGTGAAACCCTGTCTCTACTAAAAATACAAAAAATTAGCCGGGTGCAGTGGCGGGCACCTGTAGTCCCAGCTACAGGGGAGGCTGAGGCAGGAGAATGGCGTGAACCCAGGAGGCGGAGCTTGCAGTGAGCCGAGATCGTGCCACTGCACTCCAGCCTGGGCGACAGAGCGAGACTCTGTCTCAAAAATAAATATATAAATAAAATTTAAATAAATAAATAAAAATAAAAATTAGCCAGGTGTGGTGGCACACACCTGTAATCCCAGTTAGTTGGGAAGCTGAGGTGGGAGGATGGCTTGAGCCCAGGAGTTCATGGCTGCAGTGAGCTCTCATTGTGCCATTGCATTCCAGCCTGTGTAGCAGAGTGAGACCTTGTCTCTAAAAAATTTTCTGGCTGGTTGCAGTGGCTCATGCCTATAATCTCAGCACTTTGGGAGGCCAAAGCAGGCAGATCGCCTGAGGTCAGGAGTTTGAGACCAGCCCTGGCCAACATGGTGAAACCTCAGCTCTACTAAAAATATAAAAATTAGCTGGGCGTGGTGGCACACACCTGTAATCCCAGCTACTCGGGAGGCTGAGGCAGGAGAATCACTTGAACACTGGAGGCGGAGGTTGCAGTGAGCCCAGATCGCACCATTGCACTCCAGCCTAGGTGACAGAGTGAGACTCTATTTCAAAAAAAAATTTTTTTTTTCTAAAGACTATGACACAGGGTAAGGAATATATGACACACGGAGGTTGCAGTGAGCCGAGATCACGCCACTGCACTCCAACCTGGGCACCAGAGCAAGATGCTGTCTCAAGAAAAAAATATATATATATGATATACACACATGTACAGTTAAATGTTATTCAGTCATAATAAAGAAGGAAATCCTGCCATTGTTGGCAGCATGGATGAACCTGGAGCACATGTGAGACAAGCCAGGCATAGAAAGATGAATACCAGATGATCTTACTTACCTGGAGACTCGAAAAGAGCCAGATTCCTAGAGGAAGAGAGTAGAAGAGTGGCTGCCTGGGGCTGAGGGGCAGGGGAAGTGGGGAGACATGTTGGTCAAAGGGAATCAACTTTCCGTTGTAAGATGAATAAATTCTCTACGTCCAGTGTACAACATGGTGACTGTATTTAAGGATACTGTACTGTATACTTGAAATGTACTAAAAGACCAGGCACAGTGGCTCACGCCTGTAATCCCACCACTTTGGGAGACCAAGACGGTTGGATCACTTGAGGTCAGAAGTTCGAGAGCAGCCTGGCCAACATGGTGAAACCCCGTCTCTACTAAAAATAAAAAAATTAGCCAGGCGTGGTGGTGTGCACCTGTAATCCCAGCTACTCAGGAGACTGAGGCAGGAGAATCGCTCGAATCCAGGAGGCAGAGTTTGCAGTGAGCCGAGATCGCCCTACTGCACTCCAGCCTGGGGCGACAGAGCAAGACTCCGTCTCAAAAAAAAAAAAAAAAAAAAGAAAGAAAGAAATGTACTAAGAGTGTAAATCTTACTTGTTCTTCCCATCAAATTTTTTAAAAAGGTAACTGGTGACAGATGTGTTAATTAACTTCATGGCAATCATTTCCCAGTATATATGTGCATCAAATTGTCATCTACACCTTAAATGTGTACCAGTTTTATTTGTCAAAGACAAAAAAAACCTATGACACAGGAAGTGATAACAGACAGAGGGGAAGAAGCCTGAGGACTGAGTCTTAAGTCGATATTGGGAGACTGCGGGATCTTGTGTGAGTGTCCTATGAATGGAGTTCAGCTCCCCAGTGCTGTGAGTTCCACCATCCTCACGTACACGTATGTGGTTTGTTTTAGGACACGGTGGTCTTTGAAGACGTGGTTGTGGGGTTCACCCTGGAGGAGTGGGCCTTGCTGAATCCTGCTCAGAGAAACCTCTACAGAGAAGTGATGCTGGAGACGTTCAAGCACCTGGCCTCAGTAGGTAAGGATGGCATTATTTCTGCACTTGGTTATTAGATAATACATGTTTTGTCTGGTTGCAGTGGCTCATGCCTGTATTCCCAGTGCTTTGGGGAGGCTAAGGCAGGAGGATCACTTGAGGCTAGGAGTTGGCAACCAGCCTGGGCAACATAGTGAGACCCTGTCTCTACAAAAAAATAAAAAATGAGCCCGGCGTGGTAGCATGCTCTTATAGTCCTAGCTATTTGGGAGGCTGAGGCAGGAGAATCACTTGAGCCCAGGAGTCCAAGGCTACAGTGACCCGTGATCACACCACTGTACTCCAGCCAGGGTGACAAATTGAGACCCTGTTTTAAAGAGAAAAGAAAAAAGAGCCGGGAACAGTGGCTCACACCTGTCATCCCAGTGCTTTGGGAGGCCAGGGTGGATGGATTGCCTGAGCTCAGGAGTTTGAGACCAGCCTGGGCAGCACAGTGCAATGCAGTCTCTACTGAAATACAAAAAATTAGCTAGGCGTGGCTGCGTGCGCCTGTAGTCCCAGCTACTCTGGAGGCTGAGGCAGGAGAATCGCTCTAATCCGGGAGGCAGAGGTTGCAGTGAGCTGAGATGGCACCACTGCACTCCAGCCTGGGCGACAGAGTGAGACTCCATCTCCAAAAAGAAAAAGAAAAAGAATAAATATTTCTTGCTCATTAAGCCTATTCTAAGATTTATAATGTAGAAAGAGAATACATTGGTTAATGAGACAGTTATAATCATTGATGTCCTGGACCTAAAATTCAGTAGCTTCTCTGTGATAATAAAAATCTATTAATCTGTACTTTTCTTTCTGTCTTGTTGAAAAGACCTAGGGTCGGCCAGGCACAGTGGCTCACGCCTGTAATCCCAGCACATCAGGAGGCCGAGGCGGGCTGATCACGAGGTCAGGAGATCGAGACCAGCCTGGCTAACATAGTGAAACCCCGTCTCTACTAAAAATACAAAAAATTAGCCGGGCGTGGTGGCGGGTGCCTGTAGTCCCAGCTACTCGGGAGGCTGAGGCAGAATGGCGTGAACCTGGGAGGCAGAGCTTGCAGTGAGCCGAGATCGTGCCACTGTACTGCAGCCTGGGCGACAGAGCAAGACTCCATCTCAAAAAAAATAAAAGAAAAAGAAAAAAAAAAAGACTTAGGGTCCTTTTGTGTTACCAGTGCGGGTATATATTGGTGGCACGGAGACGTTAATTATTTGAAACATTGTGATGATTTTTCTGTGCATTTAAAATTATCTACCATTTTGACTGCTTGTACTTTTTCTTTTTTTTTTTCTCGTTAGTTGAAATCCTTGAGGGGGACAGCATCACAGGGATTCTGTGTCCAATGGCCTTAGCAGGAAGACTGCCTCAGAATTTGGCATGAATTATGCCACTGTTTCTGTGGGCCTGAATGACCTTTCCCCAGATGCTTCTGGTGTGGTTTGGTTTGGTTTGCCACCAGGAGTCACCGTGTTTTTTTTTTTTGTTTTTTTTTTTTTTTTTTGAGACAGAGTCTCGCTCTGTCGCCCAGGCTGGAGTGCAGTGGCCGGATCTCAGCTCCAAGCTCCGCCTCCCGGGTTCACGCCATTCTCCTGCCTCAGCCTCCCGAGCAGCTGGGACTACAGGCGCCCGCCGCCTCGCCTGGCTAATTTTTTGCATTTTTAGTAGAGACGGGGTTTCACAGTGTTCGCCAGGATGGTCTCGATCTCCTGACCTTGTGATCCGCCCGCCTCGGCCTCCCAAAGTGCTGGGATTACAGGCGTGAGCCACCGCGCCCGGCCATGTTTTTTGCTTTGTATACATAAGCATGTCTCTTACCCAAATAGAATTCAGTTTCATCTTGGGCATAAACACCTTCAATTATTATTATTATTATTATTATTTTTTTTTTTTTGTCGAGACCGAGTCTCACTCTGTCGCCCAGGCTGGAGTGCAGTGGCACGATCTCGGCTCCCTGCAAGCTCCACCTCCCGGGTTCATGCAATTCTCCTGCCTCAGCCTCCCGAGTAGCTGGGAGTACAGGCGCCCGCCACGATGCCTAGCTAATTTTTTGTGTTTTTAGTAGAGACGGGGTTTCACCGTGTTAGCCAGGCTGGTCTCCATCCCCTGATCTCGTGATCCGCCCGCCTCGGCCTCCCAAAGTGCTGGGATTACAGGCGTGAGCCACCGCGCCCGGCCAAACACCTTCAATTTTAAGAACAGCTGTGTGCTCTCTTTGGTTCTGGAGACCCTGCTTACAGGCAGCCAAAATGGCCTTGGACCACCACCTTCCAGACGCATTTTCTTTTGGAAGTCACTTTCCCTGCAGGCCTCCCCAGGCTCCAAGATGGCAGAAAGAGAGCCTGTAATCCCAGCACTTTGGGAGGCCGAGACGGGCGGATCACGAGGCCAGGAGATCGAGACCATCCTGGCTAACACAATGAAACCCCGTCTCCACTAAAAATACAAAAAAAAATTAGCCGGGCGTGGTGGCGGCGCCTGTAGTCCCAGCTACTCGGGAGGCTGAGGCAGGAGAATGGCGGGAACCCGGGAGGCGGAGCTTGCAGTGAGCCGAGATCGCGCCACTGCACTCCAAGCCTGGGCGACAGAGCGAGACTCCGCCTCAAAAAAAAAAAAAAAAAAAAAAAAAGAAAGAGAGCTCTTGTACTTCTTCATAATGAAGTCAGGCCAGGCACGGTGGCTCACACCTGTAATCCCAGCACTTTGGGAGGCCAAGGCAGGCGAATCACAAGGTCAGGAGATCGAGACCAGCCTGGCCAATATGGTGAAACCTCGTCTGTACTAAAAATACAAAAAATTAGCTGGGTGTAGTGGCGGGCACCTGTAATCCCAGCTACCCGGGAGGCTGAGGCAGGAGAATGGCTTGAACCCAGGAGATGGAGGTTGCAGTGAGCCGAGATCGTGCCATTGCACTCCATTCCGGGTGACAGAGTGAGACTCTGTCTCACAAATAAATAAATAAATAAGTAAATAAAATAGCATAATGAAGTCATGAAACAATTAAACACCTGAATGACTTCTTTCTTTGCAGATGCCTTCCTCCTCATATTTGTTCACTTTTTTGTTTCAGATAATGAGGCTCAACCTAAAACCAATGGGTCCATTTCTCAGCAGGATACTTCTGGAGAAAAATTATCCCTTAAACAGAAAATAGAAAAGTTCACAAGAAAGCATACGTGGGCCTCCCTTTTAGGAAAAAATTGGGAAGAACATAGTGTGAAAGACAAGCACAACACCAAGGAGAGACGTTCGAGGTGAGTAGCACTGAGAAGAAAAAGGCAGGGCCGGGCGTGGTGGCTCACGCCTGTAATCCGAGCACTTTGGGAGGCCGAGGTGGGTGGATCACGAGGTCAGGAGATCAAGACCATCCTGGCTAACACGGTGAAACCCCATCTCTACTAAAAACTACAAAAAAACTAACCAGGCGAGGTGGAGGGCGCCTGTAGTCCCAGCTACTTGGGAGGCTGAGGCAGGAGAATGGCGTGAACCTGGGAGGCAGAGGTTGCAGGGAGCTGAGATCCGGCCATTGCACTCCAGCCTGGGCGACAGAGCGAGACTCCGTCTCAAAAAAAAAAAAAAGGCCGGGCGCGGTGGCTCAAGCCTGTAATCCCAGCACTTTGGGAGGCCGAGGCGGGTGGGTCACGAGGTCAGGAGATCGAGACCATCCTGGCTAACATGGTGAAACCCCGTCTCTACTAAAAAATACAAAAAACTAGCCGGGCGAGGTGGTGGGCGCCTGTAGTCCCAGTTACTCGGGAGGCTGAGGCAGGAGAATGGCGTGAACCCAAGAGGAGGAGCTTGCCAAGAGGAGGAGATCCGGCCACTGCACTCCAGCCTGGGTGACAGAGCAAGGCTCCGTCTCAAAAAAAAAAAAAAACACAACAACAACAACAAGAAAAAGGCAGTATCGCCGGGTGCAGTGGCTCACGCCTGTAATCCCAGTACTTTGGGAGGCCGAGGCAGGCGGATCACCTGAGGTGAGGGGTTTGTGACTAGCCTGACCAATATGGTGAAACCTCGTCTCTACTAAAAATACAAAAATGGGTGTGGTGGCAGGTGCCTGTAATCCCAGCTGCTCAGGAGGCTGAGACAGGAGAATTGCTTGAATCCAGGAGGCGGAGGTTGCAGTGAGCCAAGAGCGTGCCACTGCACTCCAGCCTGGGCTGGGCAACAGAGTGAAAAAAAAAAAAAAAGATAATTCTGTTAGAAACAATTCTGGGAGAACCCCATATATTACTATTGTTTTTGTAGTGGGCTGTGGTTGAACTTTCTACCAGAGTATTTCGTTTATTCCAGTTTGAAATAATTTCAACAATAGAGGAAACTTATACCCTTGTACAGAAAATGGCAAAAATGTTATCCTAATGTTCATTAATATATATTAAGAAATAATTGGCCGGGCACGGTGGCTCAAGCCTGTAATCCCAGCACTTTGGGAGGCCGAGACGGGAGGATCACGAGGTCAGGAGATCGAGACCATCCTGGCTAACACGGTGAAACCCCGTCTCTACTAAAAAATACAAAAAACTAGCCAGGCGAGGCGGCGGGTGCCTGTAGTCCCAGCTACACGGGAGGCTGAGGCAGGAGAATGGCGTAAACCCGGGAGGCGGAGCTTGCAGTGAGCTGAGATCCGGCCACTGCACTCCAGCCCGGGCGACAGAGCAAGACTCTGTCTCAAAAAAAAAAAAAAAAAAAAAAGAAATAATTGACTGGGCACAGTGGCTCACGCCTGTAATCCCAGCGCTTTGGGAGGCCAAGGCAGGTGGCTCACCTGAGGACAGGAGTTCGAGACCAGCCTGACCAATATGGAGAAAACCTGTCTCTACTAAAAATACAAAATTAGCCGGGAGTGGTGGCGCATGCCTGTAATCCCAGCTACTCAGGAGGCTGAGGCAGGAGAATCACTTGAATCCGAGAGGCGCAGGTTGCAGTGAGCCAAGATCGTGCCATTGCACTCCAGCCTGGGCAACAAGAGCAAAACTCTGCCTCAAGGGAAAAAATAAAATAAATTATGGAAGGCATAAACCATTAATAATGTGCTGCCCATTTTTAGCAGAAATCCAAGGGTGGAGAGACCATGTAAAAGCGGTAAAGGTAATAAGCGTGGAGAAACCTTCAGAAAGACTCGAAACTGTAATCGTCATCTGCGCAAGAATCATCGTACCGGTGTGAGACGGTATGAATGCAGTCAGTGTGGAAAACTCTTCACCCATTCTTCATCCCTGATGAGGCACAAGAGAGCTCACTCTGGACAAAAATTATACACATGTAAGGCATGTGGGAAAGCCTTCAGTCGCCCTTCCTACCTACAGATGCATGAGAAAACCCACAGTGGAGAGAAGCCCTATGCCTGTCAATCTTGCGGGAAGACGTTTCTTCGTTCTCACTCTCTCGCCGAACACGTGAGGACTCACACTGGAGAGAAGCCCTATGAATGTGGGCAGTGTGGGAGAGGTTTCAGTTGTCCCAAATCCTTTCGGGCACACGTGATGATGCACACTGGAGGGAAGCCGTATGAGTGCAAGCACTGTGGGAAAGGCTTCAGGTGTCAGAAATCCTTTCGAGTCCATACGATCATGCACGCCGGAGCGAAACCCTACGAGTGCAAGCAGTGTGGGAAAGCCTACTGCTGGGCAACATCCTTTCAGCGACACGTGAGAATTCACAACGGAGAGAAACCCTATAAGTGTGAAACATGCGGGAAAGCATTTGGTTGGCCCTCCTCCTTACACAAACACGCAAGAACGCACGCTAAAAAGAAGCCCGTGAGGAGGGGCAGCGTGGGAAAGCCTTCAGCGAGGCCTCACCCCTCCACAAATGTCGAATTGCAAACTAGAGAGAAAGTCTATAAATGTGGAAAATGTGGGAAAACGTATGGTTGGTCCTCATCTTTACACAAACATGAGAGAAAGCACACGGGAGAGAAACCTGTCAGTGCAGCCAGTGTGGGAAAACCTTCTGGTGGGCTTTGCTCTTCCAAAAATGCAGGAATGCAGATTGGAGAGAAGCCCAGTAAGTGCGAAAAATGTGGGAAAGCTTTCAGTTGTCCCAAAGCCTTTCAAGGTCATGTGAGAAGTCACGCAGGAAGGAAACCCTATGCATCTAAGTAATGGGGGAAAACCTGTGCAAATTAACTCATATATCATGGTTCAGAAAATTCACAGCAGGAGGGCCAGGCACGGTGGCTCATGCCTGTAATCCCAGCACTTTGGGAGGCCGAGGCAGGTGGATCATGAGGTCAGGAGATCGAGACCATCCTGGCTACAGTGAAACTCCATCTCTACTAAAAAAAAAAAAAAAGGGCCGGGCGCGGTGGCTCAAGCCTGTAATCCCAGCACTTTGGGAGGCCGAGACGGGCAGATCACGAGGTCAGGAGATCGAGACCATCCCTGGCTAACATGGTGAAACCCCGTCTCTACTAAAAATACAAAAAACTAGCCGGGCGAGGTGGCAGGCGCCTGTAGTCCCAGCTACTTGGGAGGCTGAGGCCGGAGAATGGCGTGAACCCGGGAGGCGGAGCTTGCAGTGAGCTGAGATCCGGCCACTGCACTCCAGCCTGGGCTACAGAGCGAGACTCCGTCTCAAAAAAAAAAAAAAAAAAAATTAGCCGGGCGCAGTGGTGGGCGCCTGTAATCTCAGCTACTCGGGAGGCTGAGGCAAGAGAATGGCATGAATCGGGGAGGCGGAGCTTGCAGTGAGCAGAGATCGCGCCACTGCACTCCAGCCTGGGCGACAGAGCGAGACTCCATCTCAAAAAACAAAGAAAAAAGAAAATTCACAGCAGGAGAAGAATCTCATGACATTTATAAATATGGTATTGCCTTTATGAGGACCACATCCTAAAAGTGGGCCTCTAGCAAATGAATTTGCAATTCTCTTGCAGATAAAGTTGAGGGGAGAGTTCTGTAAGTCCTCTCTCATCTATAGTACCGAACTGTTCATACATAACGGTTTTTTCTTATAAATTTACTAATGTTTCTCTTTTCTTTTCTTTTTTTTTTTTTTTTTTGAGACGGAGTCTCGCTCTGTCAGCCAGGCTAGAGTGCAGTGGCCAGATCTCGGCTCACTGAAAGCTCCACCTCCCGGGTTCACGCCATTCTCCTGCCTCAGCCTCCCGAGTAGCTGGGACTACAGGCGCCCGCCACCTCGCCCGGCTAGTTTTTTGTATTTTTAGTAGAGATGGGGTTTCACCATGTTAGCCAAGATGGTCTCGATCTCCTGACCTAGTGATCCACCCGTCTCGGCCTCCCAAAGTGCTGGGATTACAGGCTTGAGCCACCGCGTCTGGCCTTTTTTTCCTTTATTATTATTATTTTTTGAGACAGAGTCTCATTCTGTTGCCCAAGCTGGAGTGCAATGGCATGATCTCAGCTCACTGCAACCTCCGCCTCCCTAGTTCAGGCGATTCTCCTGCCTCAGCCTCCCGAGTAGCTGTGACTACAGGTACGTGCCACCACCATGCCTGGCTAATTTTGGCATTTTTAGTAGAGACTGGGTTTCACCTTGTTGGCCAGGGTGGTATCAAACTCCTGACCTCAGGTGACCCACCCACGTCAGCCTCCCACAGTGCTGGGATTACAGGCGTGAGCCACTGTGCCAGGCCATATTATCATTGTCTTAATACCTCATTCTCTCAGTATTTCTTGTGCTTCTGTGTTTTGCTTCCATGACAGATACAATGGTACAACCATAAAAGCACGGGATTGTGTCCCTACTGCATCACTGAAAACTACCGTGACCTAGTATTCTTCATGAGATAAATCCTACTTTCATGAGAAAAAGAAAGACAATACTGGCTTATCAGGCACACTATGGGAATTTCCTGTCACACAGAGCTGAATACAATCTCTCAGTATGTATTCAGTTATTATGTTTATGTATTTTTTTTTTTTGAAACGGAGTCTCGCTCTCTCTCCCAGTCTGGAGTGCAGTGGCACAATCTCGGATCACTGCAAGCTCCGCCTCCTGGGTTCACGCCATTCTCCTGCCTCAGCCTCTGGAGTAGTTGGGACTACAGGCGCCGCCACCATGCCCGGCTAATTTTTTGTATTTTTTTAGTAGAGATAAGGTTTCACCGTGTTAGCCAGGATGGTCTCGATCCCCTGACCTTGTGATCTGCCCGCCTCATCCTCCCAAAATGCTGAGATTACAGGCGTCAGCCACTGTGCCCGGCCGATTATGTATTATTAAAACAAAAATTTCTGTTTCCGAGAAATCTCTATTTACTGTGTTTTAACTGTGTTTTCAAAGAAGTTGGATGCTATACAAATGGATAAAATGTTTCTGAGAAATAGCCTATTTAACTGAGTTTTTCAAATAAATTGTATACTAACAAATGTCAATCTCTATTTTTTGTTTACTGGAAGAATGTATTAAAATATTGAAACTGAATTGCCAAATCAACTTGGTGACTTTAAAAATTATAGTTCTGGGCCAGGTGCAGTGGCTCACTCCTGTAATCCCAGCACTTTGGGAGGTCGAGAAGGGCAGATCACGAGGTCTGGAGATTGAAACCAGCCTGGCCAACATAGCAAAACCCTGTCTCTACTAAAAATACAAAACTTAGCTGGGCATGGTGGCAGGCGCCTGTAATCCCAGTTACTCCAGAGGCTGAGGCAGGAGGATCACTTGAACCTGGGAGGCAGAGGTTGTAGTGAGTCGAGATTGTGTCATTGCATGCCAGCCTGGGCGACAAGAGCAAGACTCTGTCTCAAAAAAATAAAAGAAAACAAAATTGTATACTTATGGTTCAGCCTCATGTCTGCAAATATTACAAATTTTAGGGCATGTCATATATATGCATATATAGTATGTGTGTGGCAGAGTTTCGCTCTGTCGCCCAGGCTGGAGTGCAGTGGTGTGATCTCAGCTCACTGCAGCCTCCACCTCCTGGGTTCAAGCGATTATCTTGCCTCAGCCTCCCAAGTGACTGGGAATACAGGTGTGCGCCACCATGCCCAGCTAATTTTTTGTATTTTTAGTAGAGGTGGGGTTTCACCTTGTTGGCCAGTATGGTCTTGATCTCTTGACCTCATGATCCTCCCACCTTGGCCTCCCAAAGTGCTAGGCTTACAGGCGTGAGCCAACACACCAGGCCCAAGTCATATGTTTTTATGAGTTTGGACATTGACATCTCGGACCAGGTACTTCATATGGATTTGAACCACAAAATGTTTGGGTGTTTTTGTTATTGTTTTGTTTTTTTGTTTGTTTGTTTTTTTGAGATGGAGTCTCCCTCTCGTGCCCAGGCTGGAGTGCAGTGGCACAATCTTGGCTCACTGCAAGCTCTGCCTCCTGGGTTCATGCCATTCTCCCGCCTCAGCCTCCCGAATAGCCGGGACTACAGGCGCCTGCCACCACACCCGGCTAATTTTTTGTATTTTCAGTAGAGACGGGGTTTCACCGTGTCAGCCAGGATGGTCTCGATCTCCTGACCTCGTGATCCACCTGCCTCAGCCTCCCAAAGTGCTGGGATTACAGCTGTGACCCACCGCGCCCGGCCAATGTGGGTGTTTGTTTTTAATATCTTTGTGAAATAATTTTAAATTGCCTCATATATTTGGTATTGTCATTTTGCTGCCCCTGCACACTGATGGAAAAATTGTGTTCTGCAGAAAACTAGAGTTCCTCACGGGGTGAGGAAGAGCTATGGTCATCTGCACACTTCTGGCCCATTGGGAGTCTTTTCCCGTGTGCACAGTGATATCTAGGCAAGTCCGCCGTGATTTCCCGGTGAGGATAAAATCTACGGATGGTGAGAGAACTAGTCAAGGAATAACTGAAGTGAGCTGCAGACAGGATCATCATTTTGAGTAACATCCCAATTTATTAGTCATCCTTTAATTTTTATTTTTTTAATTAAACAATAATTTTTAAGTGTAAACTTTTAATGATCCACAAAGCCCAAAATGCCCATTTGATTTTCATAGGTATTGTTTCCATATACTTAGACTTCCAGCAGCTATTAGAAGAGAAAAATATATACCAGCTTTGTGTTTAATTAAAGGCAAATGAAATCCAGTCTGTGTCCATTTTCAATGTTAATAGTCTTGATAGCGGGCGGGCACTGGGGCTTACGCCTGTAATCCCAGCACTTTGGGAGGCTGAGGCGGGTGGATCACCTGAGGTCAGAAGTTTGAGACCAGCCTGACCAACATGGAGAAACCCCATCTCTACTAAAAATACAAAAATTAGCCAGGCGTAGTGGCGCATGCCTGTAGTCCCAGCTACTCGGGAGGCTGAGGCAGGAGAATGGTGTGAACCTGGGAGGGGGAGCTTGCAGTGAGCCGAGATCGCGCCACTGCACTCCAGCCTGGGCAACAGAGCGAGACTCCGTCTCAAAGAAAAAAACATAAAGTAATCTCACATTCTCACATTTGAATGAAGAATCATGAATCCTAATGGGACAATAGAGTGCCCAACATGTTCATATATTTATAAAGGAGTGGGACTTATTCCAGGAATTTAAATGTTTCTATATTGGAAAATCCAAATATCTTCATATAATTCACCAAGGAGATGAGAAATATCCTCAGGTAGGTAAGGGTGTATTTGTACATAAGTAAATTTCTGTTTCTGCTTAAAAATACTTGTTTAGATCGCTTCTCGGCCTTTTGGGTAAGATCAAGTGTAAAAATACTTGTTTAGGAAAATAATTCCTTAAAGTGATTAAAAATACAACTATCTCAAAATTAGAGCCAAATTCAAATACTTCATACATTAGTAGGGTCACCTGGTGTGGATGGAAGGACGTGTCATATAATGCCAGTGTTCTGACTCTCTGTGGCTGCATAATGCTACCTCAAAACTTATTTATTTTTATTTATTTTTATTTTTTGAGATGGAGGTTTGCTCTTATTGTCCAGGCTGGAGTGCAATGGTGTAATCTCGGCTCACCGCAACCTCCGCCTCCCGGGTTCAAGCGATTCTCCTGCCTCAGTCTCCTGAGTAGCTGGGATTACAGATATGCGCCACCACGCCCAGCTAATTTTGTATTTTTAGTAGAGATGGGGTTTATCCATGTTGGTCAGGCTGGTCTCGAACTCCTGACCTCAGGTGATCCGCCCGTCTCAGCCTCCCAAAGTGCTGGGATTACAGGTGTGAGACACCGCGCCTGCCTCCGCCCCCCTGAAATTTAGATTACAACAACCACATTTATTTTGCTGAGGAACCTGGTATTTATCCAGGACTGGGCAGAGGCAGCTCATCCTTGCCGTTCTCCAGTTCCACGCCTGCTCAAATTTGGGTATTTTTTTTTTGGCATTTGTTTTTATAGGGCCTTTTACTATGTCTTTTTATCTTGGGAGCCATGGGAAATTTTACAGCAAGTAACAATGTTAGCACATAACACAGTACGGTATCATTTTTCTCTTTTTGTGTACACAATTTTTACTACACCATCAGCACGTCTAGATTTAATCCAATGTGAAAGAAACTGAAACCCGTCACAAAAGAGCAAGGTGATTCTGGCTTGAGCTCTAAAACGTACAAGTCATTGTCATCTACAGTCTTGTCATTAGCCTGTCATCAGTTGTTTTAAGGTTTTAAGTAGTCTGCGTTTTCACTGGTTATCACTAGATGGTAGCAGAGAGCATCTGTCAGAATTAATAAAAGAGGGTTAAACCAACTCAAGCAAGCGAAGCCAATGGCTGTAGTCTTTAGGATGCTGCTCAGACCAAGGCTATGGCTAAAGCAGTCCACCCCCTCTACACACACGTGGGGCCCAGGAACCTCTGCAAGGTCCTTTACCGTTGGACCTTGTGTTCTGCCAAGTGGCTGTCAGCGTAGGCTGGCATTTAGTGCTGTGTGGCCTTATTGATGGTCACAACCATTTTTTCCACTTTGATACCACCCGCCATCCACTGGAACGCTTCGGTGCATCTCCACGTGGATCTGAGCTGAGCTTCTCCCCCTTTCTCTGAGAGCATTTCCAGCTAATATGTGTCTGCTTGGTCACGTCCTTGCCTCTGCCCCTTAGCCAGGAACTTTACACAAACCCAAAATGTATCTAGACCTCTACATCATGCCATAAATGTAAATTATTTCCAGATTTATCACTGAAAATAAATGTGAAAACATAAGAGATCATGAACTGGAATAGGCAAACATTTGTGAAAACACAAAAACACCACAAAATAGAATGAACAGATTATTAGAGGCTACAAAACAAAAGGCACCATCGGAGAGTGAAAAGAGAGTCTATAGAATGGAAGAAGAAACGTGCGATAGATAGATCTGGCAAACGGCTTGCACACAGAGTATAAGCGCTCCTATAAATTACTAAGAAGGCAGGCAGCACAACAGAGAAGTAAAATTACAGATTTGATTAATCATTCACAAAGGAAGCTTGTCCAAGAGACTAATATTTAAATGATAATTCAATTTTTTCGTAAGGGAAATGCAAATTAGAGCGAAAATGACATACTACTACTCCCTACCATCCTGGCTGCAAGCCCAAAATATCCAGGAAAATGCTATTGCTGAATATGTGCCACAGAAATGCTAAGTTGTGGCTGGCACAGTGGCTCACGCCTGTAGTCCCAGCACTTTGGGAGGCTGAGGCGGGAGGATCGCTTGCGCCCAGGAGTTCAAGACCAGCCTGGGCAACACAGCAAGACCCCATCTCTAAAAAGAATAAATAAATAAAAATAAAAAATAAATGCTAAGTTGCTACAACGTCCTTGGAAAACTTTGTGACTCGATATGTTTAGATACACAAATCCTTATTGTGGTGGAGCCCCTTCCTTCCGAGCTTTCGAGAAAATCAGCCACACAACTGCCCCAACAGGAAGCACGACCCGCTTGCACCTGTGCACTATGCCCGGCAGGAGCTTCCAGCTGCCTCCAGGGCACAGCGGCTTTGGAGGAGGGGCCGCGTTGCATGCTGGGAGCAATCTGAGGGGCGGGACCCTAGCGTTTAAGGGCTGTCCTTTTTTGAACAACATTTCCCAAAGGACTTGGGTTCCCCGAGTGGTGCCCCAAGCAGCGGACGAGCAAGATGCCTGAGGAGGGGACTATAGACACCGGCTGGTGGCCACGGACTACCAGGAAGCCAGGGGATGGTGGCCTCGGTGTGGACTGCGCATGTGCGTCCCGAGCCTCAGGCTACTGTTCCGGACCAGAGTGGGGCGTCGCAGCCGCCTGTTACACCTGTGGGCAGCGCGGCCTCTCCCGGATGTGACGTAACGTGACGCCTGCAGGACGGATGCTGTGATGACGAGGTGGCAGCGCTGGTTCCTGTAGCTGAGGGGTGTGAGTTCGAGGTCTGACTGTCCTCGTTTTCTACTTCCGGTCACCTCACTGCCACATGGCAGGCCTCCAGAGAAATACTCTTAAGATGGGACACCTGCGCATCTCTTTTTATTTTTTTCTTTTTCTTTTATTTTTTATTTTTTATTTTTTATTTTATTTATTTATTTATTTATTTTTTGAGACGGAGTCTCGCTCTGTCTCCCAGCCCAGGCTGGAGTGCAGTGGCGCGATCTCGGCTCACTGCAAGCTCCGCCTCCCGGGTTCACGCCATTCTCCTGCCTCAGCCTCCCGAGTAGCTGGGACTACAGGCGCCCACAACCGCGCCCGGCTAATTTTTTGTATTTTTAGTAGAGACGGGGTTTCACCGTGGTCTCGATCTGCCGACCTTGTGATCCGCCCGCCTCGGCCTCCCAAAGTGCTGGGATTACAGGCGTGAGCCACCGCGCCCGGCCCCGGATTTCTTAATCAGGCTCTCCCGGGGCGGGTCCGGACAACTGTCCAATCAAGGCAAGGGGCGGGCACCAGGAAGCGGATTGCGGGTCTGGGGTAGTGTCGAATCGAAGTCCCCAGGGGTGGAGGGGGCGTGTCCAAAACGCTGTCCACTCAGAGCGTTGAAAGGGCGGAGACTGAGAAACTTTCCAATCAGTGGCGCCGCTGCCTGCGCTCCGAGGCCCCGAGGGCGGGACGGTTTCGTCCTCCCTGCCACGCGTGCCCCGCCTTCCCCGAGCGGCCCGGGAGTACCTGTCCCTTTCAGCTGCGCCGGCCGTGGGGCCACGGGGAGCTCGCCTTGGAGAGCCCAGGAGCAGGCGGGACATGGTGAGTGCGGGGCAGGAGCCGAGCCCGGGGAGGGTCGGAGCGACGGGAACCGGCTGGAACCAGCCTCCGCCGAAATCTGCCGCCGGGCTTGGCTGAGGGCCGCGCGGGGCCGCGCAGGACGAGCGCCTGGGCCCCGGGGACGCCATCGCAGCGGCCGGGCTGCAGGACTGGGGGCAGTTTGAGGGGACGGAAGGGGCTGCCAGGAGCTGGGGGGTAACTTGGGGGGGGTGCCTGGGCAGGAGCGGGGCTCGGGGGTAGTTGGGGGAATGGCAGGGGCGGTCAGGGGCTCGCGGGCAGTTTGGGGGGACGGTAGGGACCGTCAGGGCTCAGGGACCAGTTTGGGGGGACGGTAGGGGCGGTCAGGGCTCAGGGGCCAGTTTGGGGGGACGGCAAGGGACGGTCAGCAGGTTGGGGATGTTACGCGCGTCCGTATAAGAGACCACCTGAGCAGGCTTTGCCACCAGGCTGTTTACTCACTTGGGTGCAAGTGGGCTGAGTCCGAGAAAGGAGTCAGCAAAGGATGGTGGATTGATTGATTGATTGGTCGGAGTCCCGCTGTGTCGCCAGCCTGGAGTGCAGTGGCGTGATCTCGGCTCCCTGCAACCTCCGCTTCTCGGGTTCAAGCGGTTCTCCTGCCTCAGCCTCCCGAGTAGCTGAGATTACAGGCGTGTGCCACCACGCCCGGCTAATTTTTGTGTGTTTAGTAGAGACAGGGTTTCACCATGTTGGCCAGGATGGTCTCGATCTCTTGACCTTGTGATCCGCCCGCCTCGGCCTCCCAAAGTGCTGGGATGACAGGCGTGAGCCACCGCGCCCGGCAATCATTTGTTCTTACAGGTTTGGGATAGGCGGTGGAGTTAGGAGCAGTTTTTTTTTGCGGACAGTGGGTGGGTGTTACAAAGTACATTCTCAAGGGCGGGGACGATGTTTCAGAGTACATTCACAAGGGCGTGGAGGATGTATTGTCACAAGGGTGGGGAGGAATGTTACAAAGTACCTTCACAAGGGCGCGAGAGTGTATTGTCACAAGGGTGGGGTACATTCACAAGGGCGAGGAGGATGTATGGTACAAAGTACATGCACAAGGGCCGGGGGCGGGATATCACCAAGTACATTATCACTAGGGCGGGGGGATGTCACGATGGCTTGACCAAGGTGCGGCCAGCTCAGAGGACCTTACAGGGGAGAGCTTGGGGGGACAGCAAGGGACGGTCCGGGGGTCAGAGGCAGTTTGGGGGATGACCTTGGCGGTGGAGTGACCTGCCCTGGGGGTTTTGTTGCGGGGTATCCCTAATACCCTGAAATCTTTATTCGGGCAGCTGGTTTCAGTAAATATAGTGTCTCCTGTTTGCCTTTTGTCTTCTCAGTGACAATAGGAAAATTTTCAAGTCTGTTTCCTGCCTTCTGGTCCGTCAGAATAACACCTGTTTATTCTGGGATACGGGTTAAGAATGGCCTAAGGAACTCTCTCAGGAGTATTCTCTCGCCCACCACAACTGTAGAGAAAGGGTGCACGGTTCCACATCTTATAGCAGATAGAGATGAATTAAAATGTTCATAAAAATAATAGTTTTTCGGCAGGGCGCGGTGGCTCAGGCCTCTAATCCCAGCACTTTGGGAGGCTGAGGTGGGCGGATCACGAGGTCAGGAGATGGAGACCATCCTGGCTAACATGGTGAAACCCTGTCTCTACTAAAAATACAAAAAATTAGACGGCTGAGGCGGCAGGCGCCTGTAGTCCCAGCTACTGGGGAGGTTGAGGCAGAATGGTGTGAAACCAGGGGGCAGAGCCTGCAGTGGGCCGAGATCGCACCACTGCACTCTAGCCTGGGCAACAGAGTGAGCCTCTGTCTCAAAAAAAAAAAAAAAAAGTTTTTCAAATGCTAAAGCAATCAGACAAAAAATAATAGCAGTTATTCTTCCATACAAGGTGCAGAGTTTGCGATAGCGTGTGATCCTGTTCCGTTTCAGTTCATCTAGACATGAGATTAATGCAAATTCTGCAAAAACCTGTAAAACTGAGGCGTGTTCCATTCTGGTTAATTTCCAGTTTGTCACCAATAGTATTGCTTCACTGATCCATCATCTGTTTGCTGACTGGGAAAAGCCGTTTCTGGCCTTGTAAAGTCATAAAGACTGCCTGGGAACTCCCTTCCCCTACTTACCTTACACATGGGGGGAAAGGAGTGATTCTCCTGCATTCTCCCTCTGCAGGATGGGGGTCTTCGTGGCATTTGAAGTGTAGCACCTGGAGCAGGGAGGCGAGCCTGGAGACCAGTGACTCCAGCTGAGCCCACTGTTGGGCCTGCACCGGAGGCCACTGAGGGTGCAGCTGGGTCTGGCCGGGCAGCCTCCGCCTGCTCAGACCTCCTGCCTCGTAGAACAGCCACAGCAGGAACTGTTCATGCTGATTGAGGCTGCTGAGCATCGGAATGACGATTATCCGGGAGATGTGCTTGTGGGCCGTTTAGCCTTTCTGAGGTTGCACCTGTGGTTGTCTAGGGGCAGTTTCTAAGCAGCTGGTTTAATTTATGCATTAAGGGTTTTGTTTTGTTTTTGAGACAGAGTCTTGCTGTGTCTCCCCGGCTGGAGTGCAATGGCCTGATCTCACACATTGTAACCTCTGCCTCCCAGGTTCAAGCAATTCTCCTGCCCCAGTCTCCCGAGTTGCTGGGATTACAGGCACCCGCCACCATGACTGGCTAATTTTTATATTTTTAGTAGAGACGGGGTTCCACCATGTTGACCAGGCTGGTCTCAAACTCCTGACCTTAAATGATTCGCCCTCTTCCACCTCCCAAAGTGCTGGGATTTCAGGCGTGAGTCACTGCGCCCGGCCTGGATTAAGTTTTCATATAAACACCAGTGGCTTTACTGCCCACATAAATAGGCCTTCAGCATCTCTTCATCACCTGTGTGCTTCTAGCAGTGCTCATCACTGTGCTGCCCCCAGGGTAACCACTGTCCTGATTGATTTTTTTCATTCTCTCTACCTTTACCATTTATTATTAATTGTCATACAGAATTTTAATTTTGCCTCCTTTGAAAATTTTTTTTTTTCCCCAGGCAGGGTCTTACTCTGTCGCCCAGGCTGGAGTGCAGTGGCGTGAGCACAGCTCACCACCAATGGTGCAATGGAATATTTTTTTTGTAGAGACGGGGGGGGGGGGGGGGGGGGGGGGGGGGTGTGTCTCGCTGTTGCCCCAGGCTAGTCTCGAACTCCTTGATTCAAGCGATCTGCCCTCCTCGGCCTCCCGGAGTGCTGGGATTACAAGCATGAGTCACCGCACCTGGCCTGAAATGTCAGTAAGTGACTGTTATCATAAGTGGCTGTTACCATTAATGCACCTCGAAAGGCTTTTCTGTGGTTTACTTTGCACACATGCTGGTGTCTGAGACAGTGCATGACCCAGTTAGTTCAGTCATTCCAGCGTTTGTCAGGCTTGGGTATATTCGTTTATTTTATGTACTTATTTATTTTTTAGAGACAAGGTCTTATTCTGTTGCCCAAGCTGGAGTGCAGTGGTATGATCATGGCTCACTGCAGTCTCAAACTCCTGGCTTTAAGTAAAAAAGCTCTTGCCTCAGCTTTCCAAGCAGCTGAGACCACAGGTGTGCATCACCACACCCAGCCAAAGTTTTTTTTGTTTTGAGATGGTGTCTTGCTCTGTTACCCAGGCTGGAGTGCAGTGGCGCGATCTCGGCTCACTGCAATCTCCGCCTCCTAGGTTCAAGCAATCCTCCTACCTCAGCCTCCCGGATAGCTGTGGTTACAGA